>NC_051159.1:60786751-60909958 GCF_013339745.2 Dermacentor silvarum | reverse complement strand
ATAAAAGCAGAAGTGACACGGGCATATAGAAAAAAATCAGTTAAGTGTTCTCTTGGCACTGAAATGGCTCTGCACGTTCGACTTAGGTCACTTTCACCAACATACCACCTCGCAGACCCTCATGTAATGTCTCGTTCTGGGACCTTTGAGGTATCATGAATAAATGAACTTGCATCTAAATCCTAATCCGTTCGAAACCAGAATATGCCAGTGCTATCTATGACAACCACCAGGTTAATATGATTAATTCTCTTGAATCGGTTCAGAACCGTGCTGCCAGGTTCATTCTCTCTGACTACTCCTATAATACAAGTGTCTCAGCCTTAAAATCCCGGTTGTGTCTCCCCTCGCTCACCTCCCGCCGCAAAAGTGCTCGTCTTTTTTTTATTTTTTAGGTTCTTTCATTCGCTGCCCACAGGTAACCAAATCATCATTCCAGCGCATCGTTTCTCCCGCCATACGCCTCCCAATGCTACGTATCTACCACGCGCCCATTCCACCACGTATCAGCTTTCCTTTTTTCTGCACACAGCCCGAGAATGGAATAGCCTTCCTTCTGGCATCACCCTCATCACCGACATTTCCTGTTTCAAAACTGATATTGAAGGCCATCTTTCAAGTCACGCCACCTAACCTGTCCCGTCATTTTCTACGTGCCCACCCCTCATGTAATGTCGCGTTCTGGATATTTGAGTTATAATAAATAAATAATAAATAAATAAATAAATAAATAAATAATAAATAAATAAATAAATAAAATATACGATAAGTCGTGATTACACAAAGAAGTTCGGCAGTTACACTGTAAGTGGCTTGATTAGATTTTTGATGGTGATAAGATATATATTTTGTACTGCAACGCTACGTAGACTATCTCTGGACGGAGATTCAATAGTTCCAGCATTTGATAATCCAACCATTTCATGCAGTAACGCACACCTATCGTTGGGCGCGGCTTATTAAAATACTTTATCCAAACCTCTCCCTTCGCCCGAAGGTTAAATATATCAAGCCGATTGTTTTGTTTTTTCAAGTATGGTTAGGCGGTAATTTGTAACTGCGGGAACTGTCCAGTGCCAGGACTTCTGCGCAGTGCAAGCGTGTATGGCGAATCTCGCGCGTCGCCCGCTACAGCGCGTCACAAGGAGGCACAATACTCGCTGCCCAAACCGGGGATACGTAGTAAGAAATACATTATTAACGTGGTGACTCTATTAAGTAATAAAATTTAGCTGCAGCTGTAGTTTTGTTGGACTTTCCATTGTGTAGCCGAAAGTGCCCGCTTTTGAAAGTGGCGGGGGGGGGGGGGCAAATGGCATGCTTTGCCCCCCCCCCCCCCCACTTCTGACAGCGGGGGGCTCAAGTGCCCCCCACCCGGTAGATATGCCTATGGCGGCAGGAAGTCGAACGCGACCGCGCCCTGATTGGCACGCACAGACCGCCTACATTCGCCGCTTCCGGCGAGCGGTTGACCGCGTGCGAACATATCTAGCGCTTTATTCTATGTCTAGCCCGCCTTGATGGACGGCTAAAAGCCGCCGGGCGGACGCTGCGCGCGGCCGTTCGCCAGTTTTTCGCAAGAACATCGCTCCATCTGGGTTGGGCATTGCACCGTGGTCTCACGATAACATCGCCCTCACGCGCCGTACGCTGTATGTGCGAGTGAAAGCGTGCGACGGTGAGCCGACGATGGCGGCTGAATCTCGCGTGCGCGCAAGCGAGGAAAGCGGGGAGGAAGTGTGCCATCTTCCCTGGCGCGCCTTGCACCGGGGGAGGGGATAAAGGTGGGGAGGGGGGTGTACTACAGTGGCTAGAGTTGTACTTCGGCCGCGCGCGGTCGCGCGGGCCTCATCTTGAAAGCGACCTGCTTTGGGGCCACAGTATAGGTGGGCCGATGGCTCGTAGCTTTACGTGCGCTTTGCGTGTAACGAGCGAAGGTCACTTCACTCGCTGCTGCTGCCGCGATTCTTCACGCCAGCGTTTTGACAACGAGTGTCTTCAGTCATCGAGTGTGACATGTTAATGTTTGCCTGTGCGCGCTGACACCATGCTTGTTAATTTAGTTAGTAGGCGAATGTTAACAAGGGACCATTCTACTGCGGCGGCTGCTGCGTATGGTACGGCCGCGCGAGCCCTGTCTTGAATACGATCTGCGATGCGGACAGTGTAGGCGCCTAGGTAGTGGTGGTGAGAAACATTTATTAACCATTAAGTCGTTGCCGAGAGGTGATTGGGTTAGCGCCCTATTTGCCCCCTCCTCTCATAGTACTAAAGGTGGAGCCCCTATTACGGGGCCCCAGAAGTGTTTTTTTTTTTTTTTTAGGAATACAACAGATTTGCTGCCGCAGTCACAATATGCGGGTACTACTGTGAAGTATTCCCCTGTATCTCTACTCCTTCTGCAGTACCCCCTAAGTAAAGTTGAGCGAGACGAGCAGGTCTATTAATAGACAGTTTTAGCAGAGCGCCTCTTACGCTCCACTCAGATTTCACGCTCTGAGATACTGCAGGCATAGAGAAAGGAATTCAACAAGAGCGGACACTCCCATAGTGCCCAGCGGTCGAATTGACGGCAGCGCGCCAAGCGGTCGGCATCAATCACTTCCGTTTACTGTTTTGCGCGCGCGCATTTGAACGCTAGCTAGCACGCCGGCTGCGCTTTTTCTTATTTTTTTGCCCGACTGCCCATGGTCTTCGTGCGGAATCAGCTTATTTGGTAAAAATGATTGCGAACGATCTTGTCAAGTCCCATCGAATCTGTGCCACGTGCAATTTCACAAAGTAGACGCAAGACTCTTTATGAAATAACTATTTATTTATTTATTTATTTATTTATTTATTTATTTATTTATTTATTTATTTATTTATTTATTTATTTATTTATTTATTTATTTAATATTTATTATACGCAAAACGTTTTAGTTTTCGCGGCAAAGAATTTAAAAATAAATCTATGTCTGTTAACTTGATTTCACTTTCTTTTTTTCGATGCTCGCGGCAGCTATAGCGTTCGGCATCAATACTATGGCTGTGTTCCAATTCTTTTCATCAACGTAGGCAGTCTATTTTGACGTCTACGAAGACAGCCAAGACAGCTTCGAGGACAAGTAATGGAACGCGTTTCGTGCCGTCTGGAAGACGCTTCTGCGACGTGACGCCACCTTGCGGCGACAAAAAGAAAGTTGAGAAAAGCACACATTAGTTCTGTATTTTAAGTATTTTCGCCTGCGAACCTATGAAAAAAAATTTGTCGCAGTTTCACCCGAAAGGCGAAGCGCCAATTGCGATAGCAAATTAGTACAGAGCTATACGAAGTAAGGATAGTAGTTTTATCAGCTGTATAAACTTGGACATGCAGCAGCACCAGCAACGCGCAGAACTGTTGTCGACGCAGTCGGCTTTTTGCCGGCGTTTTGCCGACAATGTGGTTGCCGCAGGATTTGTCCGTGTTGGTGTGCTTTTTTCGTGCGCATTCTCGTGTGCTTTTATTGCGATAGCAATTATATGGACACTCCAAAGCAGATTTCTGCCGTCGGCGTCGCCGTCGTCGTCGCCGTCGCCGTGAGGTTCCGTATGACGTCAACGGCCATGAAATCGTCACCGCGCTCTGGACGCTCTATGTGCGAGTGAAAGGACGCGAGGGACGCGCGCTTTCACGGGGAGCGAACGCACGTCGGAGAGCGAACGCGCGTTCTGCGCCGTGCTCCCTGAAAGCCTGCAGAATTAAGTGTTTCTTTCCTCCTTTCCATATATAGAGAGCCAACGCAACTGTTTCCGTCGCGCGAAAGGCTGTGGGGGAACGGGAGGGATGCAGGGGAGGCGACGTTTAGCTGCGGCACCAAATACGTATTTATATAAAAACGCCGCGCGCGTTTGGTGCAAAGCGCCGACAGCGTCGACAACAGTTCTGCGCGTTATTGTTGCTGCTACATGTCCAAGTTTATATAGCTGATAAAACTTCTATCCTTACTCCGTATAGCTCTCTACTAATTTGCTATCGCAATTGGTGCTTCGCCTTTCGGGTGAAACTGGGACAAATTTTTTTGTGTGTGATCGTGTGTGTGAGCAGCTTGCCTTAGGTTTTCTGTACTTGACTACGGTTCTTTGGTCTGCGCATGTGTTGCAGACGGTTTTTACTAGCGGTGTGATGCCGCGAAACTGTTGTGTGCCGCTGTACAACTCGAACGCGAGAAGGACGCCACTGCTCCGGTACGCAAGGCAGACGCCCGTTCGTGCTACAGTGTGGTTGCCGCAGGATTTATCCGCGTTGGTGGCAGAGGCTGCTAGGGGGCTAGAGTGTGCGGATGCGGTTCGTATCGGCTCCGCAAATTTCTAGTTCTTGTGCCTAGCTAAGTCGTCCTTAGGCCCCACAAAGGCGCTCAACGGATCCAGGAAGGCACACGGACCCTAACCGCTACCATCTTTTGGATGTGCCCTGTGATCTCCGAGAACTACCCGGTCAAGACGTCTCTGGCAACCACGCCGCTGCGCTAAGCCTCGCCTCAGCGAGCCTCTCCGGCGCGCCGCGTTCCTCACTCGCCAACAACCATGGAGGAGCTAGTGGAAGCAGAGACCATTTCCCCGCAGGACTATCACCCTGGTGAGTGGCAAACTGTGCTCCGCGCTTATCGAAATCGGGCCCCGGGTTCGAATTCGTCCCCAAAACCCAACTCAACGGCCTCGGTTCAAGCTAAGCCAACGCCAGCAACGCCGGTGCGCCGACCGACGCTGCGTCTGTTACCATTCCAGCCGCGTTCAAGGAGACGCCACAGCTGCTACGCACGACGCGTGCGGTCGTACAAAAAAACACCGCATATCCACGGGGTGAATGATGATGAGTGGGCGAAGCTCCGGAGGGAATCATCGGTAAACCGTGAATCTTCCGTGTAATTCGCCCAGTCTCGCCGCACTAAATCGAACGATTGACTTCCACCAATGACACGCGCCATATGTGACGTCATTCCCATTTTATAACAGCGCCCTTCATTATTATTGCACCATCTCCCGCTTAAGGGGACGCTAGCACAAACGCGTTAGAAACGTGCAGTACTCTCTAGTAAGGGGGAGAGGCCACAGCGTCTTACGCAGCCGTTTACACATGCCGGAACGTGCACCGCGTTTGCCGACGCCGTCACATGACTGCTGAGAGAGTATAACCCCCGTATTCATAAACGCTCCTCGACTTGAACTTGACTTGCCACCGCCTTCAACGCGTTTCGAACGCGCTGCCCAAGGCGGTGGCAAGTCAAGTTCAAGTCGAGGAGCGTTTATGAATACGGGGGTAAGGCGGAGAGGCCACAGCGTCTTACACCAGCTTCTTACACGGGCCGTAACGCGCTAGCACAAACGCGTTAGAAACGCGCAGTCTTTCGTAAATGTTGGGTATTTATTGTCATCGTGGTGCGTGTGTCCATGTGCGTTTCGTGGCGTAGTGGTTAGCGCCGCGCGTTCGGAAGCGAGGGATCCCTGGTTCGGTTCCGCGCTACGGATACAACTTTCGGAATTTCTTTTTTTCATAAAAGTAGACGTGGCTACCTACTACGACGACGACGACTGCTACTATTACTACTACTACGACATACTACAGAGGAGGGACAGACCCACACCCTAAGGAGCTTCGCCCCTAAAAGTAAACAACTCGCGGCGTTGCCGGTGGGAACGATCCGAGTTGTTTTTCGCCCGCGAGGTGGGCTCTCCCTGGACAAGCTTCCAGCTCCCAGTCTCCTGCAGGCATTGCGTACCTCACCCAGCTGCTCAGTGATGGGTGAACTGTACATCAGAGTCCATCCCACAAACAATACGTTCACGGTGGCGACGGTAGCGGAGGCAACAGCTCTCGCTTTGGTGAAAATACAGGAAATCACTATAGATGGGAACAAATACCCGGTAGCCGCGTACATCGCGGCCCCTCCAGCGGCAGTAAAAGGTGTGATTTCCCGAGCTTACTGGAATCAAACACCAGAACAAATCCTAAATGACTTGCAGCATCGCAACCCGGAGGCCGACATCATGGCGGCCTGTCGCATGGGGCAAACTGCATCCATTCTAATAACCTTTGCATCTGGTCCCGTACCCCACACCATTAAATATATGTGTGTGGTACACCGCTGCACCAAGTACAAGGGCAGCCCTGATGCCTCTACGAACTACCGGAAACCTGGTCACAGGTACGATGTATGCCCTCTTCCAAAAACTGGGCTCTGCCCACGGTGTGGCGAGAAGCAGGAAACGCAAGAGGACCCTTGCAAGCCAAAATGCATTCTTTGTGGCGGGAACCACCTTACCGGTACAGGCTCATGCAAGGCTAGGACCCCCCAGCCTCGAAGACAGACAGTGACGAAACCCAAGATAGCAGTGCCCACGGCGAAGGACTTTGCACCCCTAGCTCCTCATCAAGATCGTCAGCGAGCCTGGACTAAACCCACCAGTACACCCCCAACTTCACTGCGGGAGGAATAAATAGCACACCTTCGGGAAGAGGTAAGGCACCTCAGGGCAGCCGTTAACGCTATCCCTTCCACCCTCCCACCCCCTCCGTTACCAACACCCCAACTCTCCACACCCCCTCCCCAAAATAAACACTGGCTAGACGACACTCCAGACATAGATTCCAAATTAAAAGACTTTGCCCAACAGTTAGAAGCCAATATTCTGACTAAAACTCAAAAATTACATTGAAGCCACCATCACTAAGCTTATAGAAACGATTATTAGTCAGGTAACCACCGCCATTCTTCAACTGGAATGTCTTCACATACGCCAGCCGGTAAGCCCATAACACCTCCCAACCTTCTCCCGCCCACCCTCCAGCATGGCCTTGCTGACGGGAAATAATCTCCCATTACGCATTCTACAATGGAACTGCAGGAGGTTTCGCCGCAAAAGAGACCCCCTGCAGCAGCTACTCTCTGCTTCCTCCACACCCCCTGATATAGTAGCACTCCAGGATGCTGGCACAAACGTATCGCTGCCAGGATATGCTCTGGTACCCTCTGACATCACTCGAAACCCCAGGGTTACCACTTATGTCCAAAATTTTGTACCATACACTTGTCATGTACTGAATTCTCCGGTGGCTCACACATTTCTGGAATTAATCTCGTCCACTCACAAATCCCATCCCCTCTTCATCCTTAACTGTTACCTCCTTCCGAGGCAACCGGTCTCGGAATGTATCACTCTCATTAAAGCCGCCTCCATGATTGCAAAGAAGGACCCTCTCATTATCTTAGGGGACTTTAACTGCGCGCATGAAGACTGGGGGTACATGCGTTCCAACAAGAGAGGAGCGGATTTATACAACACCCTTCAGATGCAGGGCCTTTCTGTGTATAATGATTTCAGCACACCTACGAGAATCGGTAACAGTGTCACCACCGACACTAGCCCAGATCTCACCTTTGGCCGCAATATTCCCACGCCAGTATGGCGGAACTCCAACGAGGCCCTGGGCAGTGATCATTATATCCTAACTATAGAGTTTGACTTTGCCAAAAAAGCTAAAAACTACCGTGTCCGGATGACTAGCTGGGATAATCTTCGTAAGCACAGAGAGGCCAAAATATTAGAGTCCCCCTTTAACCTTCACACATGGATGACAGAACTCAAGCAGGACGTGCAAGCTTTTACGCAAACGTTCGACGCCGCCCCTGAAACTCCCATTGCAGATAGTAGGTTAGCGCACCTACTCCAAGCACAAAACAGTATTCTCACGCGCTGGAAGACCCAGAAACAGAATCGAAAACTTAAGCTCAAACTGGCACAGCTTCAAAAACAAATAGAAGAGCACAGCGCCGTCCTTAGTAAATCTAATTGGCACCAAATATGTGACGGACTACGAGGTAATCTTTCCAACTCCAGGGCCTGGAATCTTCTTCGACATATTGACACGTATACATGTTTATCTTTCACCGGTGGCCGCTTTCGATCCACCGGCTAACAAATGTTAAACGTTATCACTCGGCGCAGGACGCGCCTGTATCGGAAGTTTCTAGAACGTTATCGATGCTTCTTTTCGTTGCCTGTTTTCACCGACGCTTATGATATCTGATTGTGTGACCGACGCGAATTGTCTAGAACTTTCTGGAAGACACGCGGGCATCAGGGATTAATCTGGAACCTTCGATGACTCAGGTATAAAAACCGACGCGTCTCGCCGCTGATCAGATTTCGACGACCGCCGACTGTGTTCGCCGCTTTCGTTGTGCTTCGAGTGTAGCTTGCTTTTGTGGGCACAGGTTCGCCCAATAAACAACCAGTTTCGTCATACACAGTTTTACTACTGTTTACTTCAGCGTCACTACTACGTGACAATATGATAGACCCCACTCAAACTAAAAAGCAAACCCGACTTACACTCAAAAGGCTTACCCATCAAAATCGTTGTAATCAGCAAGCATTCTTAAGCGAACTTCAATCAACTTATACCACTGTGGGCAAAGCTGTATCATATCCCGACTACATAGGCCCCGATCAACCCTCCCTCGACACCCCTATTATGGAGGTTGGAGTTAGAACAGCCCTTATTAAGCTCCAAAACTCAACTCCTGGAGGTGACCAAATCACCAATGTCATGCTCAGAAACCTAGATGACCGTTCTGTTTGCCTTCTCACCGAGTACTTCAATGAATGCTGGGAAAAGGGGAGCTACCTGCTGAATGGAAGCACGGAAAAATAATTTTCACCCCAAATCCAATAAGCCCATTAATGCCCAAAATCTCCGTCCCATCTCTCTGACTTCGTGCCTGGGCAAACTCTTTGAGCATGTGATCCTCACCCGTCTCACGCAACACATGGAATCCCATGGACTATATCCCCATAGCATGCTAGGATTTCGACCTCATCTCTCGGCACAGGACGCCCTGCTACAGATTTCACATGCCATCCTCAATTATATGCTACACCACACCAGAGCAATCCTGGCAGTAGACCTCACTAAAGCATTTGACAAGGTTAAGCACAGTGCCATCCTGCAGAGCATCCAAGAGCTGCAGTTAGGACCTAAGACCTATAACTATATTCGGGCCTTCCTAAACGGGCACACCGCCTCCCTGCATATAGACAATATACAGACGCCCTCATTCACCCTTGGAAACATTGGCACCCCGCAAGGAGCGGTGTTATCCCTATTCCTGTTCAATATTACCCTCATTCCCCTGGCAAAGGCTCTCAGCCGGATCCCACACTTGGGACACACACTTTATGCGGATTATATCACGGTTTGGACCGCATACGGCTCGGATGGCGACATAGAATCAACACTTCAAGAAGCAGCCACAGCTATAGCTACCCACGCGGCCAACATTGGCCTTGAATGCTCCCCCACAAAGTCAGCACTCTTCATACTCCGGCCGCGGCGTGTCCCCATCGCCCCCATTGTGATTTATCTGCACGACACTCCCATACCACAAACACCCACACTCCGCCTTCATGGCCTGTACTTACAGGACACGGGAAGAAACAATCTTGCCCTGAAATCACTAAAACAATCCACTTACTCCGTCATTCATCTTCTTAGAAGGATTTCAAACTCGCGAGCCGGTTTAGGCGAAGCAGACAATCTCAAGGTGCTGCATGCCTTTGTGCTTAGTCGCATTCTTTACGATCTCCTTACCTGAACCTCTCCAGTGCGGACAAAGATAAAATCAACGCTTTAATCCGCATGGCTACCAAAGCAGCGCTCAACCTACCACAGAACACTAGCACGGACAGGCTCTTAAAATTAGGAATGCACAACACTATACAAGAACTTATTGAGGCACATCGACAAGCACAATACTTTCGCCTGGCTGTCAGAGAAACAGGACGGCATATATTGGACTCTCTCGAAATTCGCATACCCGCACATGTTGTAGATTTAATATCTCTCCCTCGCGCCATGCGCGCCGCGCTTATAATCAAACCCCTCCCTAAGAACGTCCACCCAGAGCACCATCAATCCCGCCGCTTCGCGCGAGCCAAAGCTCTCCATAACGCATATGGAACTTTAGAGGATGTGCGATGGGTGGACGCCGCGTGTGGTCCAGACCGTTCTGTAGCTGTGGCTTATCATCCAGAAGCCCCCCCCCCCCCCCTCACCCACTTCATAGACTCCCACTGTACCCCGGAAGAAGCAGAGGAAGCTGCTCTTGCCTTAGCAATCGCTCAAACCAATGTGGCTTACATAGTTAGCGACTCCAAAACAGCCATTCTTAACTTTGCCCGCGGACGCGTCCATGCCCCAACGTGGCAAATATTTCGAATGTGGGTCCAAAATTCTGATAGACGTATTGTGCTCGTGTGGGTGCCTGCTCACTCTGGCAATCCCGGAAATGAGGCCGCCGATAACATAGCCCGAGGACTTGTAAGCCGGGCAAATGGCGACCCCAGCCCGGGCCAGCCGGGATTTCTCGAGGGAGCGGGCGCACACGTTCTCCGAAATTAACCAACAAGCACGCCTTGCCCGTCGACTCTACCCTCCTCCCCACTCCCGACTATCCCACTCCCAACAAATCCTCTGGAGGCGACTCCAGACCCGAACTGTTCCCACCCCTCAGCTCCTATCCCACTTCCGCCTCGTTTCGCCAGAGTGCACTCTCTATGGAGAGTCGCACGCCACCTTAGACCACATCCTCTTCGGCTGCCCTGCCGATCCTCCCCCGCAGGGACAGCCTGTCATCGGAACATGGGAGGAATGGGAGGCCCTCCTTGCGTCGCAGGACCTGGACACCCAACTTCGCTGCGTAAACCGGGGTGCCAGTGCTATGGCCCTACGTGGCCTGGACACATGCGCGTAATGTGAGGGCTGTGCGGTGGCCCTGGGCCCTTGAAGGGTCCAAACTCGCTCGCTTAATAAAGTTTTTCCATCCATCCATCCGTGTTGGTGTGCTCTTTCGTGCGCATTCTCGTCTTTTTTTTTTTTTTTGTGATCGTGTGTGTGGCAGCTTGCCTTAGGTTTTCTGTGCTTGACTACGGTTGTTTGGAGTGCACGCGTGTGGCAGACGGTTTTTTCTAGTGGTGTAATGCCGCGAAGCTGTTGTGTGCCGCTGTGCAACTCGAACGGGAGAAGAGACGCTACTGTGAAGTACCACGAATTCCCCTGCGATCTACAGCGTCGGGAAGCCTGGATGAAGAATATTTCTCGCCAAGGGCCGTCAGGGAAAGGAAGCAAGTGGGAGCCAAGCGACAGCTCGCTGGTATGTTTACCTGCACCTTTGTTCAGCGCGTCATGAAGGCAGACGACGTCAGAAAAAGCAGCAAGTTGTGCCACCTTCTGACGTCAGCCTTGCTTCCACATCTCACTCACTGTGGACAATTCATATGTGAATGAAATGACCACGCTCACACTGAGGAGCTTTAAAAAGTATTCTTTAAAACGTTGCTGAGGCCTCTTATAGCGAATAGGGCTGGGAATGCAAATGCAACTGTAGAGCGAGTTTTTACGCTGTCGCATAAACCTCTGTCAAGGAAGGTTTTCCGCCTGTGAATAAGCTCTTTGTTATGTACAATAAAGTTGCAGTAAATGTGTTAAGGTGTTCGTCGAATCATTTCGCACTTTTGTCGCCTACCCATACAGTTATAAATTTTCCACACGCTCATGTACATTCAGGTGTGGTTTCGAATTCGTGACTTAACGTCAGGCACGTAGCCAACAATTTTTTTGGGGGGGAAGGAGGTTGCACGAGAGGGTTAACAAGGTGAGTTTCATGCCAAGCGCGGGGGCGAGTGGAGCTGTTGGAAGAGACATGCCCCTCGGAAACACGGGCAAGATCCAAGATGAGCAGAGCGTAAAAAAATAAAAAAACACCCTCCTAAGTGCCTGCATCACTGACTGCTTCGTCTTGATGAAACACGTAAATCCACTCCCGATTATTCGTAATCGAGCACTTCTTTTTATTTCAGGTGAGTCGAGCGGGCAGCTTTCATGGAGAGCATTGAGACCCACTCTACAAAAGATTGGCACTCCTGGGCACACTTTTCACATATGTGAAGCAATCGGCACTTCTAATAACGATTTCAATATTCAACCTGTAATGTGCAGCTATAAAACGCGTTATTTACGGCCAACGCGGCTGTGGAAGCGCTTCTCCGTGAACGGCTGTACCCGAGCACTGGCG
The DNA here is from genome assembly GCF_013339745.2 of Dermacentor silvarum. Lineage (NCBI taxonomy): Eukaryota > Metazoa > Arthropoda > Arachnida > Ixodida > Ixodidae > Dermacentor > Dermacentor silvarum. Next base: position 60,897,863 of record NC_051159.1, on the reverse strand, counting down.
CCAGAGCGGGTGGGTGGCGAACTAGGCCCGAGACGCCGTTTCGGCGCGACGCAACGGGCCGCACCTGTTTTTTGTAGCGTTAGCTACACTGGCCTAGCCAAGCCCGTTTCGCGCGGCACATCAAGAGCCGTGCTGCGCATGTGCAAGGATCAGTGATGTCACACGGCTTGCGCACCGGAGCCACCGGAGCCGGCACCTCTCGCGCACTCCGCCGCCGCAGCGCGCGACTCACCGCCGCCGGTCTGCGCATTCCAGAGGAGTGACGTCGTAGCCGTGGTAGACGCACTGGCGCCGGCGCGCGCTCGCTGTGCAGTCGCCGTCTGACACTGCGCTGGAGCCGCTGCGCTTCTGACTGGCGTTTGCCAGTGTGGTATAGCCATGGAGAAGGAGAGCGCAAATGCTGCTCAACAGCGCAGAAGAACGGAGAAGCTTGACTCATCGGATCCCGAAGTAGTTGCCTGGCAATTAGCGGTTGAGCGTAGGAGACAACCAGGAAAGCTAAGAATAATCAGCTGAACCTTTGCTAACGCTACGTATATCCTGGCATAGCCGAGCTAAGCCACTGCAACTTTTTTATCCAGCGGCCGTGCCTCTTGTTTTCTCTATGCTCCCCGAGGCCAGCGAGGGTGGCTGCGCGCGCATTTGAGCGCTCGCGCGCGGCGACCCGCCCGTCTCTCTCTATTCTTTTTTTTTTAACACGAAAGTGTTTTATGCCGGGGTCCACCAAGACTTCACTGACGTATTTCCGTCACGGAAATACGTCATGGAACATAATACAAAGAAAGAAACCAGAAGAAAAAGTTCCACAAACATGCAAAATTGGAAATCGAACCCACGACCTCTCGGTCCGCGACGATAGATCGCCGAGCGTTTAACCCATTGCGCCACAAACGCATTTGCAGAGAGCTACACAGACGCGCCTTATATATCTAACACTCCTCCGTGTACCCGCGCTCTTGCTCGGGGCGTTGCCGCCGCCCATGAGCAGAAAAGAGAAGTACTGCATTATGACACTAACGCGCACCGACAGTGAACGCTTCGGTGGTCTCAGCACTACGACGCCTCGATGCCAGCATTCGAAGGGACGCTGGCATCAAGAAGCACTACCAACGCCACCTAGGTGGCGTTCACCGTACTCAGCACAGCGGAGCGTGGCCTCCGCAATTAGCTCTGAAAATGTTTCTGAAGTTGATCGCGGAGGCTGCAATTACGACGCGCTGTACGCGCTTATTTGACTCGGTGACGATTCAGTTACGTGCTTTGTCTTGCGCGTTGTATTAGTGTGTCAGTTACGTGCTTCGTCTTTCGCGTTGTGCTAGCGTGTGCAGCGTAGTGCAGCTTCCATATGCACGACGGTTGCTCATGGTCATCGACGTTGGTAGTCGTCATGGAGGAGACGTGCCACCAGGCGTCAGCGTGGGTGCATCAACGCCTAAGGGCGCTTTAGCCACAAAACACCAATAGACATTATATATCAATGTGCAATAAACATTACACTACTTCTGTGAAGACACGTTTCACTTTCGTGTTCTATACCGATTCCTATATAAGAGGGATCAACCACATTTTTTTCATGTAGCCTGGTTTCTTGGGCTCCCGGCGTATTCTTGCGTTCCTTCCGCACTGGGACAAGACACCACTGCACTATTGGACTGCGGAAAGGTGAGAAATCTTGTTTCACGGTCTACGACGCAATTAGGCTTACGGCACGGGACCGAGACTTAAACGCAGTTAGCGAAAAAACAGCTCGGCCATCCTGGCGCAGTTCATTTGAGTTAATGAATCGTGCTGAGACATGTTTCCGAAGCTTCCTATAGGGGATTATTGTAACTTATTTCGGTTCTGTTGAGGCACACTGGCCGCGCAGCGCGCTGTGACGCAGTTAGCGATAAGCAGCTCGGTCGTGGTGACAAAGTTAGTTTGGCGAGTAATGAATCTTAGAGGGACAAGTTTGTGACGTTTTTTGTGGCCCCGCAACAACATATACTTTTTTTTTCGGTACTCACGCCTGTCGAAAACGCCATGGGCGATTGCCAAGAGTGATAACATGAGTGTGTGTTGCTGGCGCCGGCAGAACGCGCGAAAGATAACGCCGAGGAACATATCGGAGCCTTGTCATTCGAAAATTACGTCTTCTAAAGGACTGAAAACAGGCTTTGCACCCACGCATTTGTCGAGTGCGAGTAGAAGGCATTCTGCGAACGTCTTGCATGGTCCAGCTGGGAGCCTCTGTTGCGTCCGTCTGTGTATGTATATAGCGTATACCGTCGCGTCGCCCATGGCCAAGTTTTGGGAACGCGAAGTCGCCCGTGTTTTGTGCTGCTAAAGTGCAGGAAATAATGCCCGGAAATGAGGGAACGCTTCGAAATCAGATGTTTTCATATTTTATGGTATTGTTTGGGATGAGTCGGGTATTTTCTACGCCATGTATGTAAAAGCGAATTGCTTTTGTTTGTAATGCCGCCCATTCACCGCTTTCGCACGTTTCGACTCTACACGCAGTATGGCTATGTCTAATACCAAAATGACATGCTTGTAACATGCTGTTACATGCTTGTAAATGTAACATGCTTGTAATTTACTTTTTTTCAGCTGATGCCGTCCCGTGGAGCTTCATACTAACTGCTTACCTGGGGTCACAACGTTGGATGAACGCACAAGAAGCGCGGAACGAGCTTTTATATAGAGCAAAATATATATTTCCTCATTTCACAAAGGGTCTTGCGTCTACTTTGTGAAATTGCACGTGGCACAGATTCTATGGGACTTGACAAGATCGTTCGCAATCATTTTTACCAAATAATAAACCTATTCCGCACGAAGAGCAAAAAAAAAGGGGAGGGGGGGCGCAGCCGGCCTGCTAGTTTGCGTTCAAAATGCGCGCGCCCAAAACCGGAAGTGATTGATGCCGACCGCGTGGCGCGCTGCAGCCAATTGAGCCGTAAAACCCCTATTGACCCTTTTCGTGGAGCCGCTTGCTCTAGAGCAACGAGATGGCGCTTTCGGCGGCGCGCCATACGTTGCCTCAGCGAATGCGCACGAGTACGAAACCACTACTGCTTCTGTCCTGCTACTATGCGATCAGCTGTCGGAAATGCAAGTGGGTGTTCGCTCATGCACTGTGCCCAATTCATGCTGCAAAATGTGTAACAATAAAGGGAAGACGTGTGCAGTAGTTAGCTGCAAAAATAGTGATTCGCATATTAAGGAATGGAATCAACCTGTGTCGCCGCTGCTACATAAGGACTGCCTGTGTTGTCGGCCCTTCGCGATGCACGGCTTTCCTTGGGGATAAAAAAGGATAATTCATCCGCCAGCGCTGTATAGCTAACCTCCAAAGAAAGGACTTCAACACCGCAACGTCGGCACTTAAGAGTGAGTAGCGCTCATTACAAAAGGAAGTAACGCCATTTACGGGCATAGTAAGTTTTTCGCAAGTTATTTACACACATCTACCCCTACTCGCACGCAAACTTACACGCACCCTATCCCCAACGTATCAATAATAAGTGAATGCGAGCACACTTGAATCAATGTGCTGAAAGCGTGAGTGACTGCGACTACACAGACACGAATGTTGGAAGCTGAACGTTTCGTGACGGTACACAGAGTAAGCGACGGACTAGTGATAATACGTCTTCGCTACAAGCTACCACAAAGTACAGAACATTTACATTCCAAGTTTTGTGCGCCGCAAGAACAAATCGATCGCAGCAGAGCACACCCGCGAGCGCGATTAGGCTGAAAATAAACAATCAGATAGTAGCCTCACCGAGGAACTTAGTATTACTGAGTCAGAAACATGACAAACTGCTGCTTCAAAATGTTTGCCAAATAAAGAACGAGAACAGTGATCCTGATTTAATTCATAAGCGGGAAGTTTGGACAGCTTGGAATACATTTCTAGCCTCGCTTTTAGTGCAAGCACCGTATACGCTGCTCGCGCCGTTTGGACTAGGCGTAATGAGCTATGAAAGCACTTACATGTCCTCTAAAGCTGTGGCCAAAGCTTCGTGTCGTCCACACAGTCACCGTCTACGATATGCGTCGAAACGGATGTTTGTTGCGCCGCGCCGGCTGTCACGCGCTTGCATTGTAAACGCGGAGACAACCGAGGCAGCTGAGGCAAGCAATGGACGCGTCACCACGTGATCAAACATGGCAGCGCCCACGGGAGCACCGAGAAAAGGGTCAATATATAAAAAGTAGCGCCATCCGCTTCCCTCCTCCTCCGTTCCACTGTCGCGCTCGGCGCGGCCAGCGAGATCGAGGCGCGATATCAACAGTGGCGCCACGTACGTCGGGCCTGCCGTGGCAGACGACAGCTAACGCGCTACCAGAGGAAATCCGCGGAAAACTGGGATCGCGCCCTGCGGAGCAGTTATTGAGGTGCGATTTTGCTTCGTCAGTCAGTAACTGGCCTTAATAATGCCGTTTCGGAAGTAGCAACGCGACGATGCGAGACGGCGCAAATACCAAGTGTGCAGCAAGCGTTTGCGCTCGCCGGATGGTAAACAAAAAAAGCATTTAGCCCACGCCTTGTCGGTTGCGGCAACTTCAGGCGCAGCAGCATGCCATCACAACGAAATTCTTGCCCCTAACACGTTTGATCCCTTTGTGCGTACAGCACTTTCGTCGCACAGGCCCGAGAATGGCAGTCGGAGCGCGCTGAAAAGAAAAAAAAATATATATACAAAAGCGCAACGCGTGCTTCCACGTGACACCGATTGGCCAATGGGGGTGGTAAGTGGTTCTTGAGGGAAAGGGAAAGGTTGGCGCTATCTTCTGCAGCCCTTGAGGGAGCACGGCTCAGCGCCAAACCAATGGGGGAGCGGAGAAGGCAGGGGCGACAGGATGCGGCGAGGAGGAACCGCCGGGGTGAGCGCGGTGGCGGCATCATCTAAGAATGGCGCTACTTTTTATATATAGGGGTTTTATTCAGCCGCTGGGCTCTTTGGGAGTGTCCGCTCTTGCTGAATTCCTTTCTCTATGGGGGGAGTGTCTGGCGGATGACGCATGCATCTAGCGCGTCATTGGCCTGTCGCTAGGTAAGGCAAGAAAAATAAGTCGCAAAGTTCAAGTTCATTTATACACAAAACGTTTTAGTTTTCGCGGCAAAGAGTTTAAAAAATAAGTCAATAACTAGCTGTTAACTTAATTTGATTTACTTTTTTTTGATGCTCGCGGCAGCTAACGTTCGGCATCAACACTATAGCGTGACGCATGGTGACGTGTTTCCTGTTGCCAGTTTTGGCCGAGTGTCCCCTCTTGTTGAATTTCTTTCTCTATGAACGCGCTATCAACTCGGCTGCAAAACGACGAAGAGGCCATGTAGACACGCTGTCGCGCTCCGCTCAGTCGGCTTTGTAACGGAGCGAGGGATGCGGTCTTCGTTCCGCTGCCGGTACGAGCGTTGTGCGCAAGCGCAATAGCGGTCCCGCTAAGCGGTTGTGTAGCATTTGCTAGCATATGCCGGTCCGAGCGGAGCGGACAGCAATCGCTCAGCTAAAACACTCTAATGGAGTCACCATGACAAGCGTTTCGGCCCGACTATGCTTTTGACTATTGCATACGTAAATTAGGTTAAATTAATAATAAATTCGTCAACGACATTACGGGTTTTCCGTGATGACGTCACTGATCGCGCCTAATTAGGCGATGACGGCTTGGTTTTTGACTACGACGTTGCCTTATTAAGCTAATTAGACAAGTTTACCGACGAACAGATATAGCAATAAGAGGTCTATAGCAAAAAAACATGGCGGCTATGACGTATTTCCAGCTCCGTAATGACTTTCGGTGTATACCGCCAGCAAAAGCATAGCCTTCGCGTTTTGTGTGTGTTACTCAGTGGAAACCATCGCTGCGGCGTGGATTTGGGCAACACTTTTTTCATACTATGATAACTGGACAGAGGTCCGCTCACTTCCTCATCATCAGCTATTCCCATAAAACAGACTTCTAATGGAATACATGTGCTTTGTGCAGCTGGTAGCTACACGAGCTAACGACTGAATTTCGGAAGCCACAACAGAGACCACCATCTCTGTTGTGGCTTCCGAAATTCAGCGGGCGTCGAATAGCAGTTCTTGGGGAAATGCGGTATCCGCTTTGAAAGACTGCTGCTGGCGCAGTAAATGAGTTCAGAGCAACAAGAATCGTGTAAGTCCTGCCGAGAACTCTCTTTTGATATTTTGTGCGAGTGAGCGCACTTAGAGTAAAAGTGCTTTAGCGGATCGTACCAATCTTACCTTACTTTTACTCACGTTGTAATTCACTGTCTTAGAGCGAAAATCCAAATTTAGGCTCTAAGGGACGCCACGCCGCATATCAGGATCATCAGGATAAATTTTGACCAATATGTATTCGTACACGAGCATTTTTGCATTCAGCGCTCATCAGAATGCTGCCGCCACGGACACGCGTGAGTAGCGCCCTTGAATTCAGGCTATGCAGCAGGACGTCACCATCAGTAACGCACCCAGGATCTCTGCCAGTGGGGGGGGGGGGGGGGGGGATTGACAGTTTAGTTTGCCAATACCATCTAAACAGCACTAATTTCAATTTCTTCACGGGAAATTGTCAAAAAATGCTCTTTTTGCGAGTGTGCAGACGATTGCGCGTCCTACATCTTAGTTGCAGTACTACTCTAATGCTCAAGGAAAGACAAAGGGTTAAACAAAAGGGGGGGTTAGGTCGGCCTCAGGGGGGGGGGGGGGGTTACAACTCCCGAAACACCCCCCGTCGGTGCGCCACTGGTCACCATCCCTGAACCACATTGGCGTGTGCAGAGGCAATGGCAATAAACAAAACCCAGAAGCAGTTGCTAACAAGAGGTTAGTAACAGGCAGCTGATAACCGTAAAGTTCTTTAACTAGGTCGGCAAGCTTGTTGCATGAACAAGCATCGATTTTGTTAAATCTCTTAGCATGTACTAAGTTCAAGACTGCGCAGTTTCTCATAGCACGCATAATTACACACGAAAAATGGCAGGCTTCATGCCAACACGTCACCATGCGTCATCAAAGGGTTCAATTTTGCGTGACGGCGCACGTGCCGCCATACTGCGTTTTATAGCAGTGATATCAAGGGCAGAACTAGAAACACTGAGCACATCGGTGCTCCGAACAATTACGGAAGGTTGTGTATCATATCAGTCAAGTAATCGTCTACAATTATGTGTTCAGGAAAGTGGCACGGGACTCTTATAACTCAGGGGAAAAAAAAAGACAGCAAATCCCACGCCCTGTGGGAATCGATGTTAGGCGAAGCAGTTTGCGGGGAGCCTACCAAGTTAACGAAACGACCATGAGAGCATCAAGACATCAGAGCCGGCTGTTTTATGACCTACATGACACGCATATCACGACATTCATGTCATGACCTATCATTTATGTTTGTCATACGCTCTTGTGATGCTATCCCAATTTTGGTACATACCAAGTTAACGAAACGACCATGAGAGCACTAAGGCGTAGGTGGCTAGATAGATATATGCTCTCAAAGGGGCAAATGTTCGCCAAGAAATGCTTCGCAATAAAAAAAAAGAACACAAATTACGGCAGAACTCGTCTCGCGATCACTATCGATGGTAATGCGAATAGCAATCGAGCAATGTAGCGACAGATGATATTCCTGAAGTCATGTTTATTTAACACGTGTAGTGGTAATTATTATACTTTCGTTTCTTCGGCTATGTGCCATCATACTGCGGTATCGTCCCACTTGGCTACGGCACTTGCTTGCCAAGGTGACCCATGAGCACGGAGGTATCACGATGACTGTGTGACGCTTACGCAGTGACTATGGAATAACGAAGAAGTAATGATATCGATCAAACAACAAAGGCGTATAACGACGACGGCATGGCTTCAATGAAACGCCATTATTTAAATTATGACGATTGTATAACGGTATGACGACAAAGGTATATGACGACGACCGGATGAAGAAGCGAGATTGATAACGATGGCACGACGAACCCGGCATGACGGCCGGCGATGGCATGACAACGGTGTGACAATGGATGCATGACCACCCCTGTATGATGACGATGGCACGACAAAGGCATGAGGACAATGGAATGACGACAAGTGTTTGATGACAATGACTTGACGATGACTGTATCATGAAACCTGTATGACGACGATGGTGAGGCGACGACGAGAGTCGGATGACGAAGCCGGAGTGACAATGATGGCCCGACCGACCACGACGGCATTACGACGACGATCTGACAATGGAGGCATGATAGCGACTGTGGCTTTGAAGGCATGACAAGGCCGGCATAATCACGATTGAATGACGGCAGTATGATGACAATACAATGACGAAGAAAGAGTGACATCGATGGAACGAGGAAAGCTGCACGAGGACGATTGTATGACAATGGGATGACGTTACCGAAGTGATGACAACGATAAAACGACAGAGTGACGACGACTACACGATGGCTGCGTGACGACATGACGTGACGACGACGGCGGCATGAGTGTCGCATGACAGAGCTAGAATGGCGGCGATGCAACGACCACGAAGGCATCACGACCACTAGCCCACACCAAGTGGGCCAAGCTGTTAGGCCACTGTGTCGGGATAGAAGGCGTGACGGCGATGTCATGACGAGAGCAAGATATGATGAAGCTGCAATGACAACGAAACGACCACGCGTCGCATCACGACCATGCAGGTGCACGTTCATAGTGGCCCAAGCCACTATAGACAGCCGGGGCCAATTGACTGGCGTAAGACGATTAGACCAGACGAAACCAGATCAGACCAGACCAGACCAGACAGACAGACTCAAAACAGTTGAAGGATAGGCAAAGAATGACATTCACATTAATAGATAATCATGACAATAACCCTCAACGCCACGAAATGAGACCAGAGCTTAGAATGACAGAAAGCTGAGCTAGTTAGTAAGGATTCATAATGCAAAAAGGTAAGGCGAGCAGACACACACAAGAGAAGTGGACAACACGAACGCCGGCGTTCGTGTTGTTCACTTCTCTTCTCTGGTGTCCGTGTCTGCACGCCTTACCTTTTTGCATTATGAGACCAGAGGTTGGACCGGATAGCTATGTGCGTTTACCGATTGAACACCCACGTCAATTTTCCGATATTATTATGATAGTATGATAACATTGTACGACAGCCGTATTTCGAAATACTCAGCGAATCGTACAAATTTAGTAACAGGTGAGATGAGTTCGCGGATGAAGCGTTTTACGAAAAGCGTACTCACGTGCAGGAAATGTGCCTGCGGGAAGTCCGGCGACTCGTTCGCTCGTGACGCAACGACCAAGGACGAGTGCGTAGTCGAGAGGTCGATTCCACGACGCGCTCTGGACGGCATGGGCGAGGAGGGCAGGCGTGGTCCATCGGAAAGAGAGAAGGGCGTCGACTTGGTGTCGAAGACCGAGACCTCTTCGGGCGCCAACTCCTGCTGCTGGTTCGGATAGCCTTGCTGAAAAGCGAAGCACCGCAAACACAGCCTTCACACGGCAGATAGCGCCTATCTACAGCGCTGGCACAGCGCAGAAGTAATACGGGAAGACGTAGGCGTTAACAGCGTATACAGCGCTCAGCGTTTGTGACATCTTGACCGGGAGAATGCGAGGATTCCTAGCTCTGGACTCTGTTCCTCATCATTTACCGGTAGTTCACGGTAGACCGATCCCGGCCATAACGTGGCCGCAAAGCCGCTCTATTCACTGATGACAAAAAAAATGGAATGGAATGGAATCGTCGCATTACACCGGCCCTTGTTACGTTGCGTTTTACTACAGTGCGAGAGCTCTCATCTCTGCGGCAGACGTGGACGAGACGGCGACGAAGTCTACGTGAAACTATTATTGTACGGTGCTTTTTGAAAGTTCCTGTAGCACAATGATGTTTCTGGCACCGTTGAGTTATGACAGAGTCACAAAATTTCACCAGCCCGCTGTACCACGCAGCGCTAGAATGTAAGTTTCTTTATTAGCAAATAAAACTCCCTGTTGGAAGCAGGAATAAAAAAATTCACTGGCGATTACGGTACTCCCTATAATGCGAAATTTTAGCGCAGCTCTATAGGTGTTTTATTTCGCGTGTCAATACTTCGTATCACGATTACATAGGCACACGGTTTTTATTAGGAAGAGAACGCTGTCAGTATAGCGTAGCTTGCGCGCGCAGTCTGTCTCGTGCGGCACATTGCAAACGGGGCGAAGTGTGGCACGACCGCCTCGCTAATCGGGAGAGGCAGCGCGTGAGTTCCGAGTGGGCGCGATTCACAGCAGCCTACACATGTAGCTCATGCAGCGCTTTTGTTTCCATACAGACGACGCGCGCTACTCTGGCGCCATCTCGTAGCCATCGTCGCCGCACAGTCAGTCTTGCGCGACACTACGCTTTTCTTCGCACGCCTTCGTTCCACCAACGACGAGAGCGGCACTTCGTCCCGAAGAAATCGTGCCACCATTGTCAGCGGCGACAACACCCAAGGGCGCGTCACATCGACTCGTAGCGACTCGCCATCGCCCCTTGCAGGAGCAGTGATGCCCGTCACACACGCCTGTGCACAGGTAAAAATGAACACATCTCGCTCAATGAGCGCGGAAACTCGCTGTGAAAACGCCGACGTAAGAAAGCGCGCCAGCAGCAGCGGGAAAATTGACCTTCGCGCTGCCTCTCGTCTCGCTTCAACGCGAACTAAACGTCGAATGCACAGCGCATACGAAGCTACCGGCACTCGGCGCATGCACTTTGTCCCCATCGCTGATTCGCTTTGAAGATGAGGCCCGCGCGGGCGCGCACTTCGCCCACATCGCGGATCGCTTTCAAGGTACTGCGCCCCGGCGGCCGTGTTGTGAGCAGCAGCCGACAGAGCAGAATGCACCCCCCTCCCCCCTTCCTCTCCATCAGCTCGCCACCATGCCTCGCGCGCGAAAGACCGCGCGCATCTCGCCTGCCTTCCTCCCTCGCGTGCGCTACATTGAGCAGCAATTGCCGGCTCACCCTCGTACGCTTTCACTCGCACACACAGCGCGCGGCGACGATTTTATCGCCGTTGGACTTTACACGGAACCTCACGACGACGACGACGGCAAAAATGCGCTTGGAGTGTCCATATAATTGCTATCGCAATAAAATTCTTACTGTGTTGGCGTTTAAATAATTTTAGTCAGTTATACAGCTCTGGGACAATCCAGTAAAGCAACTACAATAAACAAATCAATAGTACTTTTGCCAGGAAAAAATGGTCACGCGGGTAAAGTTTTGTCAGAATTCGGGACTCCTAAGACACATTTTCTGACTGAAGTTGCCAATAAGCAGTTTTTACATATTGAAGACGAATCCTTGTAGGTTCGGTACGCGAACTTTTTGCAGAACCATGTTTAGAGTGCTTGAGAAAATTTTGAATGCGCATACGTCACGTGAAAAGAATGATTGAATTGAATTCTGGGGTTGTACGTGCCAAAACCACGAAATGCTTATGAGGCACGCCGTAGTGAGGGACTCCGGATTAATTTTGATCACCAGCGGATCTTTAACGTACCCCCAATGCACGGGACACGGGCGTTCTTGCATTTCGCCCCTACCGAAATGCGGCGGCCACGACCGGGATTTGATCCCGCGACCGCGCAGCGCAACACCACAGCCAAGGTCCATCTAAATAGGTCGCGACGCTTAGAACGAAAGGCGCGCAAAACCTATCGCCAGAGATATCAGAAAGTGGTGCACGATTACATTCTAGCCACTGTAGCACGATTGAAGCGCGACTAGTCATAGCGGGAGGGGGGGGGAGGGGTTACACTGAAACTAGGAAACCCATGTTAAAAAAAGTGTTCGAGAATTTCAAATCAGAATACTGTAATACGAGAAAATATTCTGTTTCAAATACTTTTCCTCTACTAATACAACAAATGTTAATTTTGTTTCTATTTTACAATTTATTAGTTCGTCCTTGGTGACCCCTACCAACCAGTGATTCTGGCGCAAGACTTGGCAAGACTGTGCAAACCAGCTATTATTTCGTGCGGAATGGCATTGCTCACCTGAACGCGGCGGTTTCATCCGATTTTTTTTTGTTTTATTTCCTTGCGTGTTTGTTCAAAGTGTGGCGTGCGCTTCACTTCAAATGTTGCGTGGCCTAGAGCACGGCATTCATTGGCGAAAGGTGTGAGTACAGATTTTTTTTTTTTTATCGTGCAAGTTACCGCTACAGCATCCGACGCGCTGTGCCCTTGCGCTGTCTCTCGTCGTGACGATAAATGCGGAACGCTCCGCGAACAAACGTCGCGCTATGTCCGTTCACTCTCCGTCACACAGGCCCTGAGTGTCCGACGGGAAGCAAAATTAGTGAGTCGAATGTTTTCGAAATGATAATGTGGTGCAATGTTGTCTTGTCTGATAAAAACTGTTGGATATGAATACATGGTGTCACACGGAATTGCGAATGATTCTGTGAAAAGGTTTCGCATATGTTGCTATAAATAACGATACTGTGTGCTGACCGTAGTATTTTTCATCAATTGAAATAAGTTTTGTTTGGTCATTTATATTGGTTGAATTATTCTAGACGAATAAATGTGAAGTTGCTTTTGAAACCTCTGTGCCACTGTAATTTATTTCTATTGTATTCACTCACCTTCCTAAGGAACCTACTGGAACAATTGCCGTCAATAACAGCCTAATTATGTTCACATCAACACATACGCCACTCCTATAGTTTAATGACGCGCTGGTGCTTCAGCTGAGGCGAGTCGTAAGCTTGCCTCAACCTCAAAAGAATAACTGCTGGCGTAGCGGTCGAAATACCGGACGCTAAAGAAATTCAAACATTCGCGCCAAGCAACGCAAGACCTTGACATTGCCATTTCCGGTTGTGACGTCACTTTTTATTTTTTGTTTGCTGTTAGTTGTCCCCCCCCCCCCCCCCCCGATATGCAGATGGCGACGGTTGCAACGACCAGCCATTGTCTCGACATGTGGGCTCCTATGGAAGCTAAGCTACCAGTTTACATATACCTTGCCACAGCCGCTAAGCCACCGCGGCGGGTCGTGAAAAGAATGTATTTTAACAGCGTAGCTCTTTAAGCTCCAGGTTCGGCTAAAAATCGTTCGCAAGAACTCCGCCGAGCTATGACGTCACTGCGTTGCCTGGAAACCACTTGGCACAGCTGCGCCTGGCTTCGCGGAGCTTCGCACATGTGTCGTGACGTCACCGTTCCGACCTCTGCATCGCTTCTCCTCGCCGCTCTGCGCCTAGCTCTGACGTCACTATACGTCGCCTAGCAACCACCTGGCATGTCTGCGCCCGGCCGCGCCACTCTGCACCACCGCTTCCCGTACATCGCCAAGCTTCCACAGCCGTGTAGCCGCTGGCTTCCCGCTTCCTTGCTTGCGCGTGGGAGATTGAGTGCGTTCGCTCTCCGTAATAGCGCGCCTCCCACTCGGGCATACGGCGCACGGCGAAGATGTTATCTATACGGAACCTCACGGCGACGACGACGGCGACGGCAGAAATCCGGTTGAAGTGTCCATATAATTGCTATCGCAATAAAAAGCCATTAGACAGTTTTAGTTTAGCGTGGTTACCGGAATAGCGGGCGTACCGGAATAGCGGGATCGAAATGCGCATGCGCAGAACGCTAAACGAGCCATACCGTTTACCGTGCGCACGCTATTTCTCAGAGTTAACGTTACCGTGTTAGCGTGTTTACGTAGTGTACGTAAAACATGACGGCGGTCCCGGCCGCCCGCTTCGAACTGAAGTTGGAGTTGCTGTTGAATAATTCACTTCGTTGGTAGGAAATGACTGCGTAAATGTCTTTCGCTTACCTTCAGGCAGGATCGACAATATGTTTTTATGGATAATTTAGCGGAGTTTTTGAGATCGCTTCTCGTTTCGAACGCGCCTAAGCCTAACGAAAGAAATTTTCTCCGAGATGTGAGCGCCACCTGTCGATAAAGTCGGGAGATAGGCGCGACGACAGCATATGGCCTCTGAGATGGGAGCATTTCGGAGGCTATGGTAGACAGCTTGTACTGCTTGTCTGTTTCGTTGCAGATCGACGGACATGTGAAGTAAAAATACAACGCGCTCCTGACTTCCATTGCGCTGCTTATCGCACTTTCCGGACGCACACACACATAGAATTAGGTCCCCTATGTATGCGAAATTCAAAGCGTAATGGAATAGCGTCCCGCACGTAAACTACGCTATCACGCTATACTAAAACTCTCTTTCTGCAAAGTTCGTTTGCGGAACGGTAACGCTATTTCCCGTAACCCCGCTATTACGCTAACGCTAAACTAAAACTATCTATTACGTCACTGCGCGCCGCTTCATTCGCGGCCTTCGTATAAAGCTCCGTGCCCCCGCACATCGTTTGCGCCGCCTAAAAAAATCTTAGCATAACATAGCAATAAATAGCAAAACTTCGTAAACTCTTTGCATAACATAGTAATACCATGGTAAAAACTTGGCAAAACTTCGTAAACCTTGGTCGACTCCCGGCTACGCATTTCCTCAGCCTTTTACCACTAGTGCAAGCTGCCCTAATTTTTTTTCAGTAAAAATATCTTAGGAAATCACTCTGAGCAAGCTGCTAAAATAGGAATCATTTCTTAAAGGAAAATCAGAGATGGTCGAGCGACAGGTCTGGGACACTGGAATGATCCAGACCCGCCATGGTTGCTAAGTGGCTATGGTGTTGGGCTGCTGAGCACGAGGTTGCGGGATCTAATCCCGGCCACGGCGGCCGCATTTCGATGGGGGCGAAATGCGAAAACACCCGTGTTCTTAGATTTAGGTGCACGTTAAAGAACCCCAGGTGGCCCAAATTTCCGGAGTCCCCCACTACGGCGTGCCTCATAATCAGATCGTGATTCTGGCACGTAAAACCCCATAATTTCATTTCATTTTGGAATGATCCAGGTGCGACCAAGTCACTCATGACCTCTTTTCTATTGCTATACACTGGAGCCGTTCTTGGCGTCGGCGTTGTCGTGCGTTTCAGTATCTATGCAAAAACGGCACAGCATTGTCGACGCACCCTAAACGATACGTTCAATCGACTTTCCACTGCTAGCGTGAGCGTTGTGCGTGTATAGCATTCCTGCGCTGTGTGTATATATGCACTGCTCCGAGCAGAGGTAGTACACGTCAAGCTACAACGTCATCTAATATTCCACTGAGCGCTGAATAACGCCGACGGTTTACCGTCAGTCTCATCTCGTATATACACCAGAGATTCCCATGGGAGCGCATACATGCAAGTCTTGCATTTAGGCCCCCCAGATGTGCTGGCGATGCTCTTCACCACGCAAGCGTTGTGAGCAGCCTGGTAGCTAGACGCCAGGGCGCTGTCGTGTGTATATATTTAAATATATTATGTCGGTGCATGGTCTTCACAGTGCAAATTAAAAATAATGCTGAAGTGAAAAAATACGGATGAGGTAGCCACCGCTGGTGCTTCTAATGCGCTTGTCCTCCTACTGTCAGGATTTGCAGGAATAAAGCGAAAGTATGAATTGAAGGCCATGCACGTTCGGGCCAACAATGATCCAGTAAGCTTTTAGCCACGATCAAATTTTAAGTGAGAAGGTAGAGGCAACTCATAAGAAACCTGAACTGATGTGGGTAGCAGAACTCTGGCAATGACACTTTGGGGGATGGGACGTTAATTGGCTTCTGGTTTATAAGCCAGAAGCCAACCACATTTATAAGCCGTACCTTTGGTTGCCAATTCGGCCTTGGTGACTTTGCAGGTATCCTTCTCGGTTGCTGCGCAGGTTGCGGCGCGGATTGCTCAGGCGTCCTCGTGTGGGAGCCGTGCTGTTTATAGATGGTCTTGGACAAGGACTTGTTGCTCCTAGAAGTTAACAATGTACAATGTCGTCACGAACAGGTCTAACACAATTTTATAGAAAAAGAAAGGGCTATACAGAGTTCCAGAAAATGCGTTCGAATACCTTCAACGTATATAGCTGCAAATGCGATATTTAAGCGAATTCCTCGGGACTGCTTTTACCAAAAAAAGAAAGCATGCATGTTAAAATAACTTTAAGTAGCAATGATACAAGGTAATTATGCAAGTTTGACAAATTAACTTTTTAACCAACACAGCCAGACGATTGTTCTCAATGCCAAGACTTGAAGCCCGTCATCGGGGGACTTCATAACAGTTTACAGACATGCAAGAAGTTGGCGCTGCTAGTTTTTGTTGCATAATTAATTCCATCTAGATTCACCTCCGCCCCCCTCCTCTCCCCACGAAAATAAACATCGACACCGAACTACTGAAGAGCGCAACTCTCACGCCGTAAGCAGACGACCATGAGTGACGTACGTGACTGTTTACGCCTCAGCGTCAAGCGAGCATACGATGTGACCGAGATCGCGACTCGATAGTGACGCTCGCTTCATGCTAGCCAGTTGGTTATGGTAATCAGTTTAGTTGGTATATCTGTGAAATTACTACCTCGAGTCATTTCAAAATGTGTGCCTCGGTGATGGAGGCTTTCCTGAAAAAAAAAATCCATCTTTTCAAAACGAAAGACATGACCTCTGCAACGTTCTCAATAGGCTAGACAGAAGACCGTTCACCTTGAGCAAGATCTTAGGACCATGGCCTCGAATATCACAGCTGCAAAAGGCCACAAAAGCGCTGCTGCTATTTTTAAAAACTACAGGACTGCGTGACCCTCTATGATCCAGACTGATTGATCATCAGTGATAGAACAGAGATCTGTTGCTACGTCGGCGATATCAACAGCGGACTTTCTATTTTCCTAATCTCTCCCCTTTTCCCTTCCCCCAGTGTAGGGTAGCCAACCGGGCTCAGTCCTGGTTAACCTCCCTGCCTTTCATTAAATCATTTTTTATCTCTCTCTCTCCCAGAAAGAAATCGCTTAAATATTGTCACCCAGCTAGTACAGCTAGAATAGTTGACCAGCAACAGATAGGTAAAAAACACGTCAGCCTTTAATGATGGCTGGACCTCGGAGAGCGCGCGCGCAACCACGAACTTCGTCGTTCTCGCCTCAAGGGGCCAGTGTCACCACGTGCCAACTTATTTCACGACAATATATCACCCTTCCTATAGTTAAGGAATCTCTAACGCATTTTCTGAAGCACCCCGAGAGCAGCTGCGCACTGCGCTTGCATCACTGTGCTACACCCACCGATCAAACACAACGTCAAGAAATAAACCTCTCAAATGCGCGATTACTATAACAACAATAAATTCGTTAGCAGGGTCTTTATGCAGACAAAATAACAAACATAAGGGGCATATAGCGGTTGCAATGTCAGCTTATGACATTGTAAGGTATGTTATAGTAGGGCAAGCACACACACACGCACACATGCGCGCGGTGCTCTGTGTTTGTGTCCATGGCCTTGTTTGAACTATTCGAGTACCTAACACTGAACGCAGCTGGTTTTCAGACCCGTTTAAGCCGCGTCGCACCATGCGTTTCGTTTCAACGAGCACAAACCGAGGTTCTCCGTTTCTTCGTTTTTGTTCCGCGAAAGCTGCCCAGCTATAGTTCAACCGACAGCCCGGTTTTAGGGGCGAAGCACCTTAGGACCGAGCCTTGTCCCTCCCCCTCCCCCCTCGTCGTCGTCTGTAGCTCTGGTTTGCATAGAGTCCGCTAGGGGCACTGCGGTGCACAAGGGCGTTCGTTCCCGACGCGCGCTTTCTCCCTTCAGCCATGGATGATAACGGTCGGTGCACAAGGGCAGTTCGTTCCCGACGCGCGCTCTCTCTCTCTTCAGCCATGGATGATAACGGTCGCTTCTGATAACGGCGCGCCCGCTATGAATGAAAAGGCGAGAGTGGCGGCTCAACTGCAAGCGGAGTCGAGGGCTCGCAAAGCTGCTGCAGCACGGCGACGCAGACAAGCGGACCCGGAGTCTAGGGCGCGGGAAGCTGCAGCAAAACGGTAACGCCGACAAGCGGACCCGAAGCTGAGGGCTCGCGAAGCTGCAGCAGCATGGCAACGCCGGCATGCGGACCCGGAGCTGAGGGCTCGCAAAGTTTCAGCAGTACAGCAACGCCGGCAAGCGGACCCGGAGCTGAGGGCTCGCTAAGCTCGCGCTTGAACCGAGCATCGACGCCACCAACCTCAGGTAGAGAACGCTTCCGGCGTTTTGGCGCCGCTTCCCGCGCTCCCGCCGCCTCTGGGTCCGCTTGCCGGCGTCGTGGGATTCACGGTTAACCGAATGATCCCCCGGTACTTCGCCCACTCATAATCATTCACTTCGTGGTTATGCGGTGTCTTTTTTTCAGTCCCTTAGAAGCGTGAATTGCTGGGCTAGTTGGTTCATGTTAACAAGGCGAAAGAAACCAGCGAAAAAAACCAAGACGCAGGACCAGAGGGAGGCAAACACGCACACAGTCACTGGACTTACAACTGATTTATTCGAAGCATCCACGTACTTTTAAATACAGCTCTTCCTGTTCAAGCGCACGTGCAGAAGAAGCCAATCAGCCACATGAAAGAATTCTTTCATGTGGCTGATTGGCTTCTTCTGCACGTGCGCTTGAACAGGAAGAGCTGTATTTAAAAGTACGTGGATGCTTCGAATAAATCAGTTGTAAGTCCAGTGACTGTGTGCGTGTTTGCCTCCCTCTGGTCCTGCGTCTTGGTTTTTTTCGCTGGTTTCTTTCGCCTTTTTCAGTCCTGGGGCCGTTTATGTAAGGATTCTTTTGGAATGTTTAAAAAAATTATGGGGTTTTACGTGCCAAGACCAGTTCTGATTATGAGGCACGCCGTAGTGGGGGACTCCGGAAATTTGGACCACCTGGGGTTCTTTAACGTGCACCTAAACCGAAGTACACTGGTGTTTAGCATTTCGCCCCCATCGAAATGCGGCCGCCGTGGCCGGGATTCGATCCCGCGACCTCGTGCTCAGCAGCCCAACACCATAGCCACTGAGCAACCACGGCGGGTGTTTTGGAATGTTTCTATTCATTTTTACATCGAAGCTGTGTATGACTAGGATCCCGGGATTTCTTAGTCTCCGTCGACAAAAAAAAAAAAAAAGGAAAAACTCCACCAATCACAGCGGAAGGCGCGCGCCGCTTGGTTCCTGCAGCACCACCAGATAGCGCTCGCCTCCACGGCAGCGACAGCGCTGGCCGTGCGGCGGAAAGAAAAAAAGCCAGAAAGTTAGCCTTCGCGCAGAGCGTCCGCCGTAAGCGTTTCCTAGTAAATATTATAGTTGCATAAGCTGCAGTTGCCGGGAAGCCGCAACTGTAACATACGAAGCAGGGAGTGACGTCACTACATTTTAGGGGCGAAGCACCATAGGGCCGAGCCTTGTCCCTCGTAGTTGTCCGTAGCTCTGGTTTGCATGCATACTGTGTATTCGCAATGCACACGGACTACAGGTGGCGTGCGAGGCGATCCATGATGGCGGACCGAGAGAGTATCAGAATAGGCGACTGCGCGTCCGTGTGGTAGCACGCCGGGCTTTTTCTCATCATTCTCGTCGCACGCCGAGTGTATTCTTATTTTTCAGATTTTATTCTCATCGGCTGCGGAATGCCGCTGCCTAACCAAAAGCGCGCATAACGAGAAGTACGTGCGTGCTTGTTATTTTATGGCGAATGACGCCCTTAACCTTTCTGAATGATGCATGCGACGCGAAGCGTATCTAGAACGAACGCTATGGCTGGAGTTTTCGGTTCAAGTAAGAAAACGTACACCGATCGTGGAACGACAGAGAGCTGAGCTAGTTGGTAAAGATTCATAATGCAAAATAGGTAAGGCGTGCAGACACGGACACAAGAGAAGTGGACAACGCATTGTGGTGTCCACTTCTCTTGTGTCCGTGTCTGCACGCCAATCTGCTTTTTTTTTTTTTTTTTTTGCACCGATCTTGCTTTCCAATCAATTAAAAAAAAAAAAAAGATCAGTGCAAACAAATATATACCACAGAGCTAGCGATCGGCACGAAGCTCCGAACCTAGTTACGCTCCGTCAGTTACGCTCGAAAACCAGTCACCAGCTGCAAATAAACAACTGTTGCGGGAGCGTTTGGGCAGCCTTATTTACAAATATTCAGCTGTAGCAGTAGCGTTCGGACGTAGTAAGGCATAGGCGCGAACTTGTTAGCTTGTCTTTTCGTGCCGCAGTTCACGTAAGCTACAACTAACTACCACATCGTAAAAGCGTAATCTTTATGCTTTCGTGAACAATGTCAACGATTCGCATTCTGCTAACCGATGCATGTTGCTCCAGAAGAAGTCTTCGGCGACAAAGTGTGCGCCACAAACTTTCATTGGCGGAGTCACAGGCTTGCCGATCCGCAGCTTCACCGCCGACTTCGTTTTAAGATGCGCGTCCAGCGGAAACAAATCAAGGCTTATCTCATCCTTCACCGCTCGGTTGGTGCACTGAGGTACGCAACACTTTTTAGGGGCGAAGCTCCTTAGGGTGTGGGTCTGTCCCTCCTCTGTAGTATGTAGTAGTAGTAGAAGTAGTAGTAGTAGTAGTAGTAGTAGTAGTAGTAGTAGTAGTAGTAGTAGTAGTAGTAGTAGTCGCAGTAGTAGTAGTCGCAGTAGTAGTAGTCGTCGTCGTAGTAGGTATACTCGCGGACAACTTTCTGTGGCAATGAAGGGAAAGCTACGGAGGCAAAGTGCGCACAGGTGAGAACGCTTCTGAAAAGAATCCCGCATTTTAATCCACGTTGGTTTAGGCTGGGGAAGAGAAAACATAAACAGCTTATTAGCAACAGCTAAATAAGACAGAACACATCACTGAGTGTAAAAGTTTACTTATTTTGCGGCTTTTCCCTTCCGCGTCTAGGCAAACGCGAAACCGGTGCACGTGGAAGCTGCGTCGATCGAGCGTCTGTTCCGAGCAACCAAAAGCACTGCCAAACGCTGCCGGACTACTTAGCGCGGTAACACATGTGCAGCAGCCACGCGCCCGTAGCTTTCCCTTCATTGCCACAGAAAGTTGTCCGCGAGTATAGCCACGTCTACTTTTATGAGAAAAAAAAAATTCCTAAAGTTGTGTCCGTAGCGGAAGTTGTGTCCCTCGCTTCCGAACGCGCGGCGCTAACCACTACGCCACGAAGCGCACATGGACAACGCACCACGATGGCAATAAATACCCAACATTAACGAAAGACTGCGCGTTTCTAACGCGTTTGTGCTAGCGCGTTACGGCCCGTGTAAGAAGCTGGTGTAAGACGCTGTGGCCTCTCCGCGTTACCCCCGTTATAGTGCCTAGAAAGTATATTCTAGGCACTATACCCCCGTATTCATAAACGCTGATGGCGTCGGCAAACGCGGTGCACGTTCCGGCATGTGTAAACGGCTGCGTAAGATGCTGTGGCCTCTCCCCCTTACTAAAGAGTACTGCACGTTTCTAACGCGTTTGTGCTAGCGTCCCCTTAAGCGGGAGATGGTGCAATCATAATGAAGGGCGCTGTTATAAAATAGGAATGACGTCACATATGGCGCGTGTCATTGGTGGAAGTCAATCGTTCAATTTAGTGCGGCGAGACTGGGCGAATTACACGGAAGATTCACGGTTTACCGATGATTCCCTCCGGAGCTTCGCCCACTCATCATCATTCACCCCGTGGATATGCGGTGTTTTTTTTTTTTTTTCTTTTTTTTTATTCACAGGGACGCCATCCGATATGTTCGATAGCACGAGCCCAGACTGGGCCCCGTCGCTGCATCTCGGCTACAGCATTAGGCAAGCAGATGCGGATCGCCACGACAGCAGCGAGCAACGACGACAGAGAAAGCGGCGTGCCGAGGCAGCCGAGCCGGCCGCGCCGCAACAGCCATGCGGCGTTCATTTCTTCCAACGTCACAAAGCTGGAGGCGTAAACTAGATAGTTTACGATATGCCCGTGGATCACTTCAGGGAACACATTCACGTTTATTGTCGTGTCGACGCCCGGTCGCAGCGTGTACGGGTCCATATCGTCGCATATTTGCACCTTTTCTTCATAGCGTACGCGCGCCGATCCCACAAGTTATAATAGCCTGCACTGAATGGCTCACTCCTCTGGGGAGGAGGCATCGTGCCCGAAAGGATAAGAAAATAATCACAGCGTATCGGGAGCGGTCAGGCGTCAAAGGTAAGGCACTTGACGGTACGGACCGCACGAACGGACAGCTGCGGAACCAGCGAAACGGAGAATGGGTCGCCGGCTTGGACGCCAGCGCTTGATGCGCTTGGAGTGCCCATATAATTGCTTTCGCACTATAACCACGGATGGAAGGCGATCGCCTTTGCTGCAATGTGGAAAGCTCGCCTTTGTTGCAAGTTCTACTCCAGGCGGCCCTGGCTGCCGCGCGCCTCCGCCCGGTCCGCAAGGCTCCGGGGGCGGCGGCAGGGGGGAGGGTCTACAGCGCGTGCACCCGCTCGGGCCGCTGTATCTTGAAACTCGGGGACACAGTCCGCCGTGCGCTGTTTCAGCAGCTTCTTTCACGTTGATGCGAGGGTCACGAAGGTCAATTCGCTCGCTGCTACCGCGTTTCCTCACTCTAGCGTTTCGACAGCGTGTTTCCGCGGTCCTCGATCGAGATGTATTGTTTGCTTGTGCGCGCGCGACACCATGCTTGTTCATTTAGTTAGTACGCCTGTGCTTACAAGTTTACAGGGCCGATAAAACTACTATCCTTACTTCGTATAGCTGCCCACTAATTTGCTATCGCAATCGATGCTTCGCCTTTCGGGCGAAACTGCGACTTTTTGCTTTCCACCGTCTTTATTGCCGAGACGTGCGTCAGGATCGAAGCCTCGTCGTGCACTGAAGGC
Organism: Dermacentor silvarum; assembly: GCF_013339745.2. NCBI lineage: Eukaryota > Metazoa > Arthropoda > Arachnida > Ixodida > Ixodidae > Dermacentor > Dermacentor silvarum. The sequence goes on along the minus strand of NC_051159.1, from coordinate 60,875,078 downwards.
GTACAGAAAGCGTTCATATATGAAAGCGTTATCAAGTAGTGCGATAGAGATTAAAGGAGTGTACTCACATGGTTACAGAAGAGCAGGTTACGTCGAAACAGGGGCGACTTGCGGTGCAGCCTGCTAGCTGATGGGCGTGTCTGCGAAACCAAGATCTCGGGGAACGCTCACAGCACGCGATCGTGCCTGCGTGACACGTCCTTTCCCCCTCTCTTCTTCTTTCTCCCTCTCTCTCGCGCACGTGAGCTATTACTGCTAGCACAACTTCTTCCACAAAAAGTTGTAAGATAGCACATTAAAAAAAAAAAAAATCTGCGAATTTATGATCCAAAACCACGATCCGATTATGAGGCACGCCGTAGCGGGGGACGACGGTTTCATTTCGACTACCTGACATTTCTTTAACGTGCGCCCAAGCGCACCACACAGGTGTTTTTGCATTTCGCCCTTATGGAAATGCGACCGTCGCGGCCGGAATTTGACTCCTCGACCTCGTAGCTAGCAGCGAAACACCATGGCCGCTAATCCAGCTACTCGGGTATTGCCCCTTTCAGTGGCGCACCGACGAGGGGCGGGGGGGGGGGGGTTCGGGGGTTGTAACCCCCCCCCCCTGAGGCCGACTTAACCCCCCCCCCCCCCCCTTTGTTTAACCCATTCTCTTTCCTTGCACATTTGAGTACTGCAACTAAGATGTAAGACGCGCAATCGTCTGCACACTCGCGAAAAGCGCATTTTTTGACAATTTCCCGTGAAGAAATTGAAATTAGTGCTGTTTAGATGGTATTGGCCAACTGTCAACCTCCCCCTGGCAGAGATCCTGGGTGCGCTACTGGCCCCTTTTAATGCGAAGCTTTGTTTGCCTGCGTTTGGCGTATGTCCTTTTCTCGCCTGATATACACGCGTGCCGTGTTCCAGCAAACCGGCTTATATTAACCGCTAGACCAACCTATAGGTGGCAGCAGTCATGGCAGTAGCGTCCCCACGTTAGCAGGCTGGCGACACCAAGCTTGGGTGACACTTCCTAAACTACCCATATGTAGCCCCCGAGTTCGGCGTTCGCAGCGCCACATGAGTGCACTGTTGTTCGGAGGCGCTACTAAAGCAAAGACACATCACACGTGTATAAAGTTCACTGTACATTATCGACATCCTCACCCCCTTTCTCTTCTCATTCTTCCTTTTCCCTACGCAGAGTAGCAGACCAAAGACAAAGCACCTTCAGCCGACCTCTCCACTCTTTCTATACATTAAAAATGACCTATCTTGTGGAATAATAAGAAAGGGGGCTTGAAGTAACGGACCTCATAAAGTGGAATCGCCAACAATGGCGGGGGCGACTCCTTGTTTAACGCTGCTTGGGGGAGAAGGGGGAAATAACAAAAGAACTCGCAGGTTATTGCGCTGCACCTGAGCGAATGTAATATGCGAGAGCATTATGGCGTCACCCGCCGCGGTGGCTCACTGGGCAATGGCGTTCTGCTGCCGAGCATAAGGCCCTAGGTTCGATTACCGGGCGCCATCCATTAAAGAATACAATAAATAAATAAGCTCGTGTACCGTGCTTTCAGTGCAACTTAAAAAACCCGGCGGTCATAGAGAATGTTAAAGATCCAGGTGGTCAAAGTTAATCCAGAGCCTACCACTAACGGATCTCTCTATCATGGCATGCGAGTTAATTTGGGGCGTTAAAACCTTTCATTAGCGTTACGACGTTCTGTCATTTGATGACTATCCATCGATATCGCTTTATCAGAACCACCTCTACACACAGCAGAGTGGTGGACAGCATTGCTTACTCCAGCGTGCTTGCCGCTGCTCCTCCTGTGATGTGCCTCTCTACGTTACACCATTCCCTTACCCACAGTGTAGGGTAGGAAACCGGACACTCGTCTGGTTGATCTCCCAGCCTTTCCTCTCCGCCACTTTCAGCCCTTGCCTCGCAGAGGCCATACCTGCCTAGTCCTCCATAGCTGAAGGCCCCATAGTACAGCTCGTTAGGTCAGGGTCCGGCGTGATCCCAGCTTTGCTAATGCAGTCAGCCAGGAATTTTACTTCCTCCATGGCAAATACGCATTTGTCCTTAAGGTTTGACCATTACAAAACTGCCAACCTTAGAAGTTGAAAAATACTGCAGTCACACCCCAAAAATATTAACATTGTGCTAAATATACCGAAAATTGTTTGATTAGTCAAGGTGCAATCGTTAATGAGATTCACAGACTTAGTTCTGAAGTGACGCTCACACCAGGCACCCCCCCCCCCCCCCCCGCTCAATAGTCGCAGCAAGTATGGGCGCCACAAAATGTTTAGAAGAGCATTCACAAAATATTCACACATTATGGGTTCTGCAAGTTGGCTGTCAATGCTGCGCAGGTAAGTCCATGTAATTGACGGGTCCGAAGGCTAAGCAAAATCGGCCAGAGACAGTAGTATGTCTATTCTTTTGGAATAAGTTCTGCCCTCTCAAAGGAAAATTGTAAAATTATTGGTGTCAATACGACAATCTTAACCAAGTTCTAAATATCGGGTACTTTACAATAAAATCATTAAAAACTGCCAGCTGTGCCTTTATATGCACGGAGAGAGGAAAAAACTTCCATGGCATAATGCTATCATTTTAAAACGCTTCCATAGACATGCATTCTGCCCTGGTATTAAGATCAGGCCAACCCTCTTGGATTGCACAGGCTCATGGATCGACCTGCTTTATTTGCATTGACACCAAGAATGAAGGCTCACTGGCAAGTGTCTTGGACAATGCCACAGCATCAAAAATAATAACAGGTGGTTTCCATGCTTCAAGGAACTAGTATTCTCAACGCTGTGCATTGCATATCTCAACGAGTCCTTCTTTCTGGGGTTTTACGTGCCAAAACCAGTTCTGATTATGAGGCACACCATAGTGGAGGGCTCTGGATTAATTTTGACCACTTGGGGTTCTTCAACGTGCACTACAACGCAGCCCATGGGCATTTTTGGATTTCGCATCCCAACGAGTCTGTATAAGGCACTGGTTCTAAATTCAGGAGCCATGCAGCAGTCCAGTGACATTCTATAGGGAAACATTTGTCTTGACAAGTGCTTATCCATTTTTACAGACAATCATGGCAGAATAGTCCAGTTTCCCCCTTCAATTTCAGTCAGTTTCGCACTTGTCAGCAAATTCATTGCTGTGCAGATTTTATTCCACATGAATATTCTAAGAATTCTGCAAGACTTGCTTGGCCTACAAACACGTGCACGCTACCTGGGGCCATGTAATGTACAAATTTCTTCCTTGAGTTCTATTCATTTTTTATCAGCCATAGTTAGCAAATGGCCAATACTGGCATTAGCAATGACGTGTTGTCATGCCAGTCAATGATGCAGGGTGAAAAAAAAATTTTTCGGAATTCTTATGCGACACCTCTGGACACAGCTGTTAATCACATTTCATAATGCTTCCACTTTAGTAATACGTAACAAGTAGCATGATGTTTGATTGCAATGGGATATTCCTCATGCAACATCACCTTTTGTCAAGATGCCTGTAAAATGAGCACTTATTGTGGTTTTCCTGCCATTGTTTGTATTAAAAAGGCCTTTTTATTTTAAAACTTATGCAGTTTTATTTATATTCACACATTCAATGGTCACTCTGCACAGATGAACTCTCGGGTTACCTGGACCAGGGCATTCATTTATGTAACAATGAGCAATCATTATGATCCTTAATTCTAGTCAAACGATAGCAGCAGCACAAAAGCTACAGCCATTATTGTTTAGCGCAGTGTTATAATAAACTATTCATGCAATAATGACTATGCTTTCAATCAATATAGCCGTCCAATCGGTATTTATCTAAACATGCATGAAAATATAGTGTACAAAGTGCATTTTAAACTCCAATGAGTTGGGTTTTTAGTGGATTCTAAGTTAACTATTATATTTGACTTGATTTTGGCTATGTCTGCAAAAAAAAAAAAAAGTGTTGCTGTGCCAATTGTTGGCTCCAATTCCTTTGGCCACTATGAAGACCATGACACTTCAAATTAGGTCATTTCGTGTCACAGCTGCATCACCCAACAGTGATGTGAAGTGGCCATAATGATGACGGTAAGTCGGACCAATCACAACTTTAATTTGTTGTGTCCACTTTTCTGGCTTAGCCAATCAGTGCATGACAAAACAGACCATTCTCACCCATAGTCCACACTGCTTTCCCACTGTACTTGAGGGGAATGCCAAGGAGAATGCGATTGGTTGATTTTCCCGGCAAACTAATCTCACGGGACCACTTTCATAATTGCATAGCTAACTTTCCTGCGAGGCAGTTAGTGTGTCTTAGCACACAGAAAATGCAGATGTGGCTTGCACGGTAAATTTGTGCACGAGAGACAAGCCCCGGCATATGCAGCTAGCACTTCATTTTAACCACGACCTGTACCACCATTGTTTGGCCATTTGCACAATGCAGGGAAACACACTTGCAAATTAAGAAAAGGGGCTGCTGTTACTTCCCTGCATCCTGAACCAGTCAGTATGTTTAGCTAGGGAGATAGAAAACAAAAAAAGACTACCTGCATGCATAGTTGCCCTACAGCCTGCTATGAACTACAACTACCGGCATCCTTTGAGGCAGCAGTCGTGAAGTAAAACTAGTGAGATAAACCTAATCACATATCCAAAAATAAGTAAGTAAAGTATTTCAGGACACCTGCTGTCCAGAATGCAGAATGCAAGCCAGATCGCACATTCAATGTGCAACACACAAGGCCTGTGCACCATTACCCGTGATCTTACCTGAGTACGACACATTCAAATGGTGGGGGAAAGGGGGAGGTTGAAATAAAAAAAAGAGCACTTCCTAAACAGTGCTGTGATTAAAACCATGCCAAAGAGAAAGCCGTGCACAATGACTGTACATCCAAGTGTTCATTTTATAAACATATATTGCACTACAGATTCCTTGACTGCTCCATTATAGTACACAGTACAAGTCAAGGAGGCGCAAATTACAACAATACAGACAATAATGTTGCAGCACATGTCATACACTTTTACACTGTCAATGGGACACCATTGTGATTCATTAAGATGGATGCAGGTCATTATTTATAAAATTTACATGGGCTCTAGAATAAAGAAATAAAACAAAGAAGAGACAGAAAGAAAACAACGAGATGTCTGGTAATCTTTTTGAAGTCCATACCAGTGGAATACATGCATCGATTCGTATCAACTTAAGTGTAAATAAAACAAGGAAAACAATAACAAAAAAGAAGACTGTACACAAAAAATAACATCAACATATACAGTGTCCAATGCCCACCGCAATGGCAACGAAGAGCCATGCACAGACTAATAAACAAGGAGCCATCTGCACTGCCAGTAAAACAGTCTGTGGTGTAAATAAATGAGCGAAAACGCTCCATCCACATATCAAAGTCTTCACGATTAGTTCATCCATTTGCGACAATTTGAAGTACCGCAGAGGCATGGGATCTTGTGCCCGTCATCTTCGTAGTCAAACTTGTAATCATAGGTCAGCTGAAAATAAAAAATACAATTGTTTTCCATCGATTCATGAGGAACATTGTAAATAATACGGCTCTTATTTAAAACGTTCGTCATTTTAACCTTAATTTACTAGCCTTTCTTTTTTTGTTTTTCCAGCTTCATCAACATATCCTCCTGCTCGGTCCGCGGGCAATCAGCCGGCAACTACCACGAACACCGACCAAGTTTGTGTGTGCGCTTACTGGACGGAACAGTGTATGCTCGCTTGCGAGCAGAATGCAATAAAGCTCCAAACTGATTTAGAGCATCAAAGCCTAAACTGTTTATTGCGCAGTTTCGGCCTTGTGCACCTCGGCCATCACAAAATTGCAAGTACCATATTTATTCGCATATAAGGCAAGCTTTTTTATTTTTCAGAATCCTTTGCCTCGAAGGTTGAATTTATCAGCCTCATTCAAAGGGCTGATAAATTCAGTAACTGTTTCCATATGGCGGCATCGCCATATTTTCGGCGATGCAGATTTTAGTTGGCAGTGCAAATTGTAGCAACTGTAATATGGGTGTCCCACAGTGCATTTTCGATCACTATCTAGTCCAATCAAGATAGAATTTCCCAACCGTGATTGGCTCCCTTCCAAAATTTGTGCAAATGAGACATTCACAAACAAGAACTGCGATCTTGATTGAGCTCGAGTGTGACAGAAAATGCCCAATGTGACACCCGTATAATAAATTGTGGCGGATGAGGCAACGTTTGGCATCACACCAGCGCAAGGCGAATGCCATTGATCGTCGTCCTCATCAACGAACCGTTGATACAACTTGGTGTTGCCTCGACAGCTGTTGCAGTCGACGATTCATGCCAGAAAGTGGCATTTATTTGGATGTGTTTAAGTTTTTCTTTTTATGTGTAATATAGTTACCGAGTCGGTTGCAATCGACTGATCCATTTCTCGAATATCATTGTGGCACCACCACTAGCCCCAGTTAGCAGCAACTTGAGATGCCCTACAGAGCTACGTTCGATCTTTCAGACTATGCCTGCACGATGGCATGAAAACCCGGGCACCACTACGAGCAGAATGAGCCAAGCTTTTTTGCTTTGCTACATTGCCAGTGCAACCTCAAAACCAAAATGTAGTAATGAAATGGCTTAGTCCCTAGCCTAGTCAGTCCAGCAGTTGCCGGTCAAACCAATTTTCATTTAATGGAGCACAACACTGAGTAACAGTCTGGAAAATAATTTTCTGCTGTGCTGGCGCTATAGAAAAAAATTAAATTGATTTTACCGTCACAACTCAATTTTGTCTGACTGCCCAATTATTTGGACATTTTCGTGGCATTGTATAGGTCCAAGAAATCAGTCGGCAACTTTGAATGTGTTCACATTCAGTCGCCAGTGGTTGCTTTATTCTACATAGCATTTCGAGCGCAGTTCGAGGCTTCAGTGAGTAGCCATAAGCCTGCCTCATGCAAGGCCTGCACCCTGCAAAAATTCTGAGAAAAATAATGTGCAGGCCTTACACAAGCCAATATGGTAATTTTTTATTCATGAACGTGCACCATATAGATTATATCAGAAACACAATGCTATTGTTACTGTACTTAGTTGCGTAAGGCCCACACAGTTTTTCAGGATTTTTTTACAGAGTGTGGGCCCTACATGACGCAAGCTTATGGCTACTCACTGATGCCTCGAACTGCGCTCGAACTGCTATGTAGAATAATGCAACCACTGGCGACTCAATAAGAATACTTTTATTCAGTCATCCTAGTCACTTCCACTGCCCTCATCGCTTGATGAGCTCGGCTCATCAGGGCCTTCCCAAAGCAACATGCACACATTTTTCGTCCGCTTAGAACTTTCGCCCAGCCGCATGTTTACCATGTTGTTCTGCATACATATTCAATCAAATCAGTTGGAGCGTAAAGGCCGCAGCGAACGATGTCAGACGGCCGATTCCCTGTCATCAGCAGCAGAATTCTTCCGAACGCACAATGCAGCTAGACAATGCAGTTAAACAATATGCCGCAGTCAAGAGTCTAAGCCATGTGATCCAGTGGGATATAGCGATGGTGCTGATGCCATCATTGACAACTAATCCAATACAGTAGTGGGTTGTGGAGCTTACCTAACCAACATGCGAGCAAACCAACATGCAGGCATACGCATGATGCTTCATTAAACTTCTTTTTATTATTATTATTATTATTTATTATTATCATTTTCTTTCTTTTTCTAAATTTTTGCAGTTCAAACTGGGGGGTGCGTGCCTCACACTAGTAAACATGGTATCTTTCCTTTACCCCTGGTTAAGTACGTGCACTCTTCAACACCGGACCACCCTGTATGGTTTTGATAAGTGATGCGCCATGATGCATTTCTGTTGGCAGTAGCTTTTATCACATATGACAGTGCGCAGTGGAGAAAAAAAGACCAAATGAAGAAGAGACGAAATGAAAAAAAGAAAAGCTAGGAACAAAGAGGACATAATCCTGCCTACCTCTTCACCACGCGTGATGCGGCGGTTGGCAATGATGAGGATTTTGTTCTCACGGTCGATTTGCACGAGCTCGGCAACACAGTTGGGGCTGCACGAGTGGTTTATGTAGCGTGCAAGGCCACCAGACAGGGTTGCGTCAATCACACGATTCTCATCCAGTCTGAACATGTACACGCCACGATTCTGCAAAGAGAGGGAGACGTGCCATTAGACCAAGATCCGAGGAGGCCTTCGCCTGAAACCTTCACTTTTCTGCAATTCACAGTCAGATTCAACACGAAAATACCTTTGTTATAAGCATGTACTCTTTACGTACTCATAATGGGAAGAAACACTTCAGATTTACTTCATTATATCCAATAATTTGCTATATTCACATTCACTATACTACTGAGGTTCCCCTGTAGTACCATTAAGAACAATGCCTCACTGGGCAACAAAAAGGCACTTGCTGGAATAAACACATTTCGGTTACTCACCTGGCCATTATATTCGATTTCTGTTCACAGCACCACCATTACACAAATTTAAATGTTATTCTATACTATAGTTATAACGCCAACTAATTATGCATCATGCAACGATTGCCAAGGGCAAATTATGAAGCTTTAGCACAGTGTGATGCCTGATCCCATGTACTGAAGGCACATCTACACAGGCCAACCTATGCATAAGCCAGGGCCTTCGTGCTGGCGTAATGCACTAGTGCATGGGTTCTCAAAGTGGGTTCCGCGGAACCTACGGGTTCCGCAGGCCCCTGCTCGGGGTTCCGCGAGCCACTGATAAATTTTCCCTGGTCCCGCTCTCGACAAGTGTCTAAAACGGCGAACACGAGGTGCGCTTGATCCAAAGAACCTCCATTACCCATGTCCGAGTGTCAAAAAGCACATCACAGCGCGTAACAGCAACGCGCGAACTGCGCAATAAATACGCAAGCAGCTTTTAGCCACCCAACCTCTGAGAACGGGCAGCGCGCCTAAGCTTTCGCACTTGAATCTCGGAGGCCGTAGCTTGCCGCCTTTCTCCTATTTGTAGATAGGGTAGGTGCCGATAGCGTGCGCACTGACGTATACGTTGGCGGAATAATAATAATAAAAAAAAAAACGCGGAGCACCGCAAATGTGCGCCGCAGAAGAGCAATAACGGCGTAGCGTCCAACCGAAACGAAGCGGCGCAGTCCGCATCGCCGTGGTCCTCAGCGACAATCGTACGCGGCACGTGACTAACAGCAACGCCGAAGCGCTTCGTGCCTAATTGTGCCTTTAAAGCCTTTATTCTTGCGTTTATCGCCGCGCGTAACACCGCGTTGGCGGCTAGCCGTGTGCCTCCGTAAGCTCCGTAAGTGCATAGTCGCTATCTCTGATCGCGTCGATAACCACCGCAGTTTCGTCCGCAGCGGTTGCGGACAAATAGTACTTTCGTTTTCACTCGATGCTCGTGTCGGCTGCGTGCCTTCCCAACTGCGTCGTCGCCTCCCATGGCAGCGTCGGTAGCGACCGCAGTTTTGTCCGCACTTCTTGCAGCGAATTGTAGTTTCGTTTTGCCTTGGTGCGTGTGTCAGCCGCCTGCCTTAACAGTAAAGTCGCCGTCCATGATCGCGTCGATAGCGGCCGCGGTTTCGTCCGCGCTTCTTGTGGCGATCGGTAGTTTCGTTTTGACTTGGTGCGTGCGTCAGCCGCCTGCCTTAACAGTAAAGTCGCCGTCCTTGATCGAGTCGATAGCGGCCGCGGTTTCGTCCGCAGCGGTTGCGGCAAGCAGTAGTTTCGCTTTGACTCAGTGCAAAGCTGTCGAAGATAAAAAGCACCGGCTACATCGCGATGGAGGGCCAATTTGTTGGCGAGCAGCTGAGTGGCAAAAAAATAATCGGGATGTGCGCCCGTTGGTGCAAAGCGCGTCTCAGATGAAAACGCGCGCCGCGAAGGATGTCGCGAGGCCTTCGCCGCTGCTAGCGCTAATCAGTCGTGCAATGAAGAGAATTTCAGCTTCCGCACTGGTCTTGTGCTAAATAGAAACAAGATTTGACGATTCATTGAGTAAATAAAATCGTGTTGACGTAGTGAAGCATTTGTTTATTGTTTTCTTGATACCCTCGATAATACGACATTCGGTTAATTCGGCGGGGGGGGGGGGGGTTCCTTGGCACTTTATGGAGCTTAGCAGGGTTCCCTGGGATGAATGTAGTTGAGAACCCCTGCACTAGTGGATCAGATCACTGAACAATTTCGCTAATTAAGCCTCTACCCTTTTCCCCTTCATTATGCTAGTGTTTCCTCGCAGACTTTCTCTGTTTCGAGCACTAGCAAGTATTTATTTTCTTTTCTACAATCAAAGGTCAGCTTTTCAGCGAAGCTTAGACGATCAGTGCTCAAGGATGCCACATATTATAGTGTGAAATGAAGGGCAAGAAGAAAGCTCTTGTATCAAATTAAAAACATGGTTGCAAGGGCAACAAAGGAGTGACTTTTAAGGCAAATATTTATATACCTCGTAAGTGCTGCTCGTCTAAGAATTTTTACTAAATGACTTCACTACTTTTGAGAACTAGGGACAGCACAAACTGACAAGCAATAGGCTGTTTTCAGATCAGAGTGAATTTTCCAGTGACACTGCTGTTGCCATTTTTGCCTGCTTCAAATATTGTCTGAATAAACTTGATTTGAAGCAGGCATCAGAAAAACTTCCTGTAGTATGGTAGGAGACCAACGAGTGAAACTTTTGCAAGCAGAATTTCTTTTTCATTGAACTTGATTAAGCATTCGTAAAATTGCACAACGAGCCCAAATTCATAAACATAATAGAAAATTCAGGAGAGTTGGCAGGTATGCGTAACACTTTTCTAGGGGGTACAGCCAAAACCCAGGCGTAACCGAAAAAGATTGCAGCAGTGCTAACCTGTGCCTCATAGATGGCCTCGTTACGCTCGGCGATCTCGTTACGGATGATCTGGCCGATGTATTCGATAATCATGGTGTGGCACTCGATGTCGCGGGCAGCGTACAGACCCAGGCCCTGGATGCCTGAGCGGGCCAGGTAAACGTTGTTGCGCCACTCGGTCTTCATTCGCCGGTACTGGGACGACTTGGAGTGCACAAAGTGCTTGGTGTAAGGGGAGCTGGCCTCCAAGCAGCTGCCACCACCGCCACCGCCGCCAAGGGTTTGCAGCGAGAGCCGCAGCGTGTTGCTCGTGTGCATCGTGTGGGGCCTGTGGGAGGAAGGCAGGTTAGCAGGGCACACGGCTGGGAACACGCGTGGCAACATCTGCAGCATATCCCCTTTAAAAGCCAACTTCATCAAAATTTTGGGCCACGTAATAAGCCTAGTTTCGGATAGCGCAGATATAAAGCAGCCTCCGTGCAAAATTTAACATTTTAAATACATTTAAAATTTTATGTTGAATGTGGATGCGTTACGAAAGGATCACAAAAGCGGAAGTTTTGATATGAAAAGTTGAAAATAAAAACTGCCGCTATTACTGCTCTCCGGAAGCGACGCATCACAATGAATGTGCAGCTCCTCGACCGAACCTTCGTGATTAGCCATTGCTCGTCACTTCCAGCATCTCGCCAAAAAATCTTGGGAGGCGACTTGCATCACAAACGCCAACCACCAGGTGCATGCGTCGTCTGCTTAGGTGCCAGGATTGTTTCACCAGTACATACTACTCACTTATAACCAATTTAGGCCAAAGTGAAATTCCTTTGCACTTGGCCTTTAATCAAATCTTGCGGTTTAACATCTTGAAATTGCAGCACAGTGTGAGAGACACTATGGTGAGGGGGGAGGCACAGGATTATCTTTGTTCACCAGGAGTTCTTTCACTTGCACCCAAAGCATGGTACACGAGCATTTTCATTTTGCATTTGGCACCGATCGCTGTGTGGCCGAGGCAGCCAGAAATCAAATTTGCAGTCTTGTGCTCAGCCGTGAAACACCATAACCACTCAACACATTTCGGCAACCTTACAAAGCTAAAGTGCCATTCCGCATCAAGAAGATTTGTTCTCCTTTAAGGAGAGTATGGGCCATGGAGAGCACATTCATACAAAATAAGAAACAATGAATTACTGGTTCAGTAGAAGATTAATATTGACAAATCAATTATTAATTGGTTCACTTAACTATCCCCCACCAATAACTCTTTGCAAGGTAAGCAAGCCCCTGAACTCACCTCTTGAAATGGGTGCGCAACTTTGGTTCTGACCGTGCACAACCGGTTGGGTTGATGGCCAGTGGAAGCTCCAGCAACGGTGACCGCCCATACCGGAAGTTGTAGTCACTCAGCGTCTCCACACCCGGAAGCTGATGAAGAAAGAAGGTGGGGCTCGGACACAGGCTGGCATACTCACTTACAAGTACACTGACTCATACTGGCTCCGCATTCATTTCACAGCTGAGAGATAGAGCATTGGTGAGTTATTAAGGGTGCGAGCGGGCGTGAGTACGAACAAGAGTGAGTGCCGGTTAACGCAAGTATTAACGAAAGTCGGTGCCGGTGATTTTGAGTGGACCCTAGCATGAACATGAGTGACTGTCAGCAAGTGTGAGTGGATATATGTATGCGAGTGGGTGCCAGTAAGCATCAATGGAAATGACTATGGACGCAAGTGAGTGTTAGTATGAGTGAGCGCAAGTAGAAATGCGAGTGAGGGCTGGCGAGTGTGAGTACGCATGAGTGTGAGCGAGTACCCTACCGAGAAAACAGTGGCGAGTTTGGGTGAGCATCCGCTTAGTAGCCGACCTATGGACTCGGAATACTGACAAGTGGAGAAGCACTTCTCTCGATAAGCCAATGCTTATTTGCAAAACAATTGTCCCATGAGCCAAACTATTGTTCCCCTTCCTCTCAACGCGATTGCCAGCTACCAGTGCCTCGTGTGGAAGGCACTTGCAACCCAAGATCTGAGCACCAGCAAACTGCAAGTACCATACTTGCACGGATGCAATGTGACCACTAACACAGTGGGAGAAAAATCAAATTTTGGTGACCCAGAAAACTAATAGCTATAGCACAAAGCAAGGAAATGCTAGGCAAGCCGGAAAGAATGCAAATGAAACACGAGTGGCGACACAACCTTGAAATTCCTGCACTAGTCCCTTACAAGATCATACATTTTTAGAGCATCAGGTATTGCTAGTTAACTTTTGTAATAAGGATCACACTGCATTTCAATGATGAGCACAGACTCAACCTAGAAACCTTCCTCGAGCATTTCCTGCACAAACCCGTGCAAAGTGCGGAAAATATCACTAAATCTTTAATGCCATGATGATGTTATTGGCAGCACAGTTGACATACAAAATCCAGGCAGGGAAGTCAAAATTTGTTTTTCCTGCCACTGCCTGCTATCCTTAAGGATTCATAATTCAAGCTAGACAGAGGTTTGCAGGAACATAGAGACTTGAAGTTATAACAGTGGCTGAACAAACAAAGCCTCAGACAATGTTTTGACAAGCAGACTTGTCGTCAGGGCAACAGTCCTCGTTAGCTGAGCTGTTTACCTGACATAGACAAGCACCCTTGTCAAGCATTGGCTCCAGCCTGAGGTTTCTCTTGTTTGCCGAGCTAGTTGGTCTTTATTCATGTTGAAATTTCAGAGCAAGAATGAAAGAAAAGAAAAAAATGGGGGATGGACAAGCATGAAGCACAAAAGGACGATGCTGTCCATCCCAACCTTTTGCGCTGGCCCTATGCTTATCGTCCCTTTTGTATCGTCCCAGTCTTTTTCTGCACTAAAATTTAATTAACACAACTCTACCCCAGCTGTTGAGCCATACGTAGCATCCCAACTTACCGATTCAGTGATCCTTACAATCGCGGGTTCTGTCAGCCCAAAGAGGTCTTCTCCCGTGATGAAGTTGGAGAAGACCTTGATGGCCTGTGTCTCCCTGCGGAAGCTCTCGATGGGCTGGAGGACTTTCTGCCACACACCTGTACAAATCGGGACGGGACAGGAACTGAATTTTGGTCTTGTCTACAGTGTTCCTTTTGAGGTCGAACAAAAATGCAAAGCCCAAAGTGACAACATTATGCCTATTTGTTTTATTTATCAAGTTCAAAAAAGTGCTTGTAAATGTCCTCCATAGATCCCAGTACCTTAAAGGTGCACATGTCTTGAAAAAAACTACAATTTATATAAATAAAGCCTTCCAGTCTACTTGCCGCACTGTAATACAAACAAATCACTAATAAAATTACGACACAGGGGACATTTAACACTGCTGAGATTCACACCAACCAGCGACCGCTGCCACCCATCAACGCGTCTGGTGCTAGTCATGCAAATACAGTTAAAATAAAAAGCATCTTCAAAGCGATTTTCCGAGAATACGACCCAAGTTTGTCAACACGTTGCTATGTGCACATGCCCCTCCCTTTGGCCTAAATAGTCCGTGGCTGCGATTTTCTAGTGATGCCTTTTGTGCTATTTCTTCTGACGATTTTCACACTTTGCCAGTGGTCACAGCGGTGCTCCGCCTGCGTTATCAATGGGATCAGCTGGCCATGAACGCTGGATAAGAGCAGAACATAACACGCACATCGAATCCCGCATATTACAAATACAGCCTTTAACAACACTGCTAGAATTTCACGTAATGTTGGCCTTTACAACTTACTGGCTCGGCTTGTACTGCAGTTTGGGAGAGATCGTTGAATACAAAATCAACTAGGCTTCGCTAGTTTCGGTTTCGAGGAGGCACCGGCGAATTGGCCGACAGCATCAAAACGAAAATATCACTATTTCTGATTGACTAAGCGGCTGATATTAGCACACAGTCTTGCAGTCAACATCCGAATTATCGAACGACGTGCTGTACAGAGCCCGAAATTTCGGTCATCCTAATACATTTAAGTCTAGGGGACCGGGGCAGTGCCACTGGGCTGTCCAAATGCTCAAGCATGTCCGAATTACTGATGTCTGAGTAATCGGTCGGCGACTGTAGCTCAAAGCATGGACAGTTTATGCAACCCGGTTATCAGCTGGCTTTCATAATATCGGTGTGATATCGAATACCAATTTCAAAAGTAAGAAGTAACCTAACGATAACAGAAGCCAAAATTATTGTGGCTAACTAAGCCTAAAGGTAGCCATATTGGCACAAAGTATCCAAGAGCTTCACAGCCCTGCCGTTGCCTTGAGGAACACAAGTCCTGTAGTGAAAATAAGTAATCAAGTTTTGAAATTAGGTTTTAATCTTCCAAGCCCCCCCCCTTCGTTTTGTCATGGGTTAACACCGCAGCCCCTGGGAACCTAAACGGAACACGTACCCTTGGGTGTGCGATGAGTGAGCACCTTCTCCTGGCCTTTGTACGACACCTTCACCTGGAACTGTGGCTGGCCATCTACGTCGTGAATGCTGCACGTGTAGCGGCTCCGTGCACCCAGCTTGTGCATGCTCCAATAGATGCGCACTACTTTGTACCCAACCTAGAAAAGAAGAGGGCGTGACGGTAAAGATGCAGCTCTCAACAGCGCAACACCGCATGTTACAGAGAAAGCTTAAAAATTAATCAGAACAAGCTGGGAATACTACTAAGATATCCAGAAAGGCATTTGTTGAAACAAAACTGATGCCATAGTGCCTGTACTTTCTTTACTCCCCAAGTCCATGAACTGTCGTGAAAGTTAGAGCTCCCATCAGCCAATGAAGAACAAGAACCAGCTGCATGTTTCAGTGAAAGTTAAAAAACTCCACACTGTACACAGCTAATCCTCATGAACTTTTCATTCAAACAGCATTCATTCAAACGAGCACTGCAAGTGACCTAGTTCCAATTTTGCTAAAACATCTAAAATCTGCAAACAATGTAATAAGAAACATTTAAAGGGCGGAATGCAATGAAATTTTGCATCGAGCGTAGTTTCAGATAGCATAGATATACGTACAGAGCAGCCTGTGTGCAAAATATTTCGTTAGAAATACAGCAGAACCTCATTAATATGCTTTGGAAAAAAAAAAAAAAAAACTTGAGAAAAACGCAATACTAACCGGGAAAACGTATGATCCAATGTAACTAAACCATTTGACAGACTCAACTGTAGTTGACATCTACATAATGCGAAACTTCACATGAATCTTTGCGACACGAGACATCAATGCACGTCAAGGGCCGCGGAAGCCTGGGACACATTTTGATGTTTTCCTATTGCGTAGTGCTTTAAGATGGCGACGGGAAACCGAAACTAAATCAAGCTGGTGGGCCACGCCGGATGCCGCCGGAGCGAAACACGACGCTCACATCACGCGGCCTGCAGAAGTGAACGATGTGGGGATGCGTGACTCTCATGTGTCTCCTGTAATCCGGCTTCACCGCGTGGCTAAGTGCCGGCGGCGGTCGTGGTGGTTGCGGCGCATTGCGAGAGATGGCAGGAGTGTCGCGATGCTAACACCACCGAACGGCGGGGTAATTTGGGAGAAAAAGGTCGAAGGCGCTGGCTCTTTGGCTTGGGATCGGCGACCAACATGCACGAAGGCTTCGCGCGTGCACCGGCCCGCTTTGCGGGACCGTCTTGCGAGGCTAAGAGCAGGACACCGGTATGGACGAACACGGATCGCTCGAACGCGCCACCGTTCGCGTGATCGCACACTTGAACGACTAGGCGATGGTGTCACAGCATGGGGCTAGCATATTCGCTCGCTGTCGGGTCGCGGTGAGTCGGACTTCCTTGATTTGTCACGCGCCCAGGTGAATGTTGTATTGGTTGTAATTCGGCTAGTGTGCATTGGTGCATGAAAGGCGCAATAAATGCCCTTGTGATTGTTTACACTACTGTGTCGTTCCTTTGACCCAAGAGCATGTGTGAGACCCCACAACGGCAGCGCGTTTGGGTTATCGCCTGCTAAAAGCATGCAGTACGCCCCACATGCTGTAAAACAGATAGGTGAAGATGCTTATAGCAATAGGGTTGGCAGCGATAACTGTGAATGTGACAACTGTGAATGCGACATGCGACGACCCGGTGGGAGAATTGCTGGTACCGGAAAAAGAAACTGATTGCACGCCCATAGAGTTTCCTACAATACTGTATGAAACTTTATGGCACGGACATTTTCACGCGGGACGGGAGGGCAAGTATTGCATTGAAGTTGTCGCGGCGGGCAGCTACTGTTCTCAATCGCGCGCGCCTCGCACCTTTTCTTGTTTGCATACGAACTAGAGGCCCGGAAACGTATCATATGATTACAGTCCATAGCAGAGAACGGCGGAGCGTTTGGGTTCTCGCCTATTAAAAGCTTGCAGTACGCATACAATGACACCATGCACTGTGAAACAGATAGGTGAAGGTGCTTATCCCAATAGGGTTGGAGGCGACAGCTGTGGATGTGAGGTGCGACGACCGGGGATGAGGTTTGCCAGTGACAAGATAAGAAACCGAGAGCACTCCAGCGTTTTCACTTCAGCCTGGTTAGCGAGTATTGCGTTGAAGCTGCCGCGGCGGGCAGCTACTGTTCTCGATTGCGCGCACGCCTCACGCATTTTCTTGCTTACATAGGACCTAACGACCGGAAAATGTATAATATGATCACCGTTTGAGGATGTACTGAAAGTTGGGGCCAGAAGATCAAGTTTTCCGGGACTGTATGAACCGGTAAACAAATAAGCATCACTATACTGGGTCATTTTTTGTGTTCATGATCGCGAACGTTGGCACTGGCAAATCGTACGCAACGGGATCGTATCAACGAGGTTCTAAGGTACAAGTGGATGTGTCAGTAAGTTCAAGTTTTTGATAACAAGACTGAAAAAACACCAGCATTAGCGTTTGCTGGGTTATCTCAGTTATTCATGACTCTGAACACATGGCTCCTTGGCATGGCCTCTGAGATTAGGCGATGTCTGCGGCTGTCCGCGGCGTGCTGAAAAAATCTCAGAGGTGACATGCTGGACTATGTCGTATCCACCAACAACCAGGTGGACACTTCATGTGTATATCTTTCACTTCAGTAGTATAAGCTATTCAATCATAACCAATTTAGCCAAAGTGAAATTTCATTGCGGTTGGCCTTTAACGAAAAATCCACAACGAAGTGCATTGTTGTCACTTATACAAGCCACACTAGCACTGCACAGGAAGAAAGCGCTACTTACAGGGTACAAGCAATTCTGTGTGTGGAAGTTCTGCAACTGATGCGGCAACAGCTGTCCGATGCTCAAGAAGATGAGGCTGCCCACTCGCAGGAGATTCTGCTCCCCCTTGTGAAACATGCTGCAATGCAGACAACACACACTCGGTCAAAGTCAAGCGGCCAACTCACCACAGCACATTCTGCAAAGCACTATAAAAAAAATCAGGTCCCGTGTTAAATGTCAGTTAACAAACCAGAGCCCTTCATTATTCTGCACCGAAAGGAGAACTGTACTGCAAGGTGTGCTGGTCAAAGAGCAGTTGCCAGCAGGACTAACAGTGTTGCAGAGAGGCGGTAAGTTTGTCCAAACACACTCACACACCTCCAGTGAAGTTCGCCTTTTAAGATTCACTCAAAATTGCACATTGAGTGATGTGTACAGCTAACGGCCTCATAAAACATGGTCCTTTAAACTGGAAGTCACACGACAGCATTTCCTTTGCACTGTGCGCAATTACAACTGCAAAAGGCACAGAGCAGATACTGACATTAAACACCAGAGGCTCCGCAACAAAGGCCAATCCCTCAAACTGTTCTGCAACCATCGGTAACAGTGTGCAATAGAAACAGAGGTGGTGATTGCATGGATACTTAAAGGGACTGACAACCAATTTTTACGGCACCCGTTCTTTTAGCGCAATGGAAAGCTTACTGGTCTGAGTGTCCAATTATACAGTGGTAGTGCGGAAAACGCCGTGGAACATTTTTTATCAAAATTTTCCGATCTGTATTAAGGATGTAGTCATGCTCAAGAAAGATGCTGGCAACAGTGAAAGGTGAGCACAATAGCGATTACCGTATTTACTCGAATCTAACGCGCACTTTTTTTCCGATAGAACAGGTCCGAAAATTGCGTGTGCGTTAGAATCGAGTACGACCCTAAATCTGCGTTACCATATAGCCATCGGCATTTAAAAATGGCTGCCTCGTACGCACTTCGAGCCTAGCTGCCGTAGCTTCCTCCGTGTGCTGCGGTACGTGTGCTTAGGCCGTAGTCTACCGTCTGTGCCTTCCCGTTTTCTGCGTTTGCTCTATCAGCATAAAGTGCCGAGTTCATCCTGATGCCACATTTAAAAGGAAAGTGATCACGTGCGCGGAGACGACGGTAATCGGGCCGCATCACAGGTTTTTGGAGAATCTGAAACTTGCGAGACGAGCGCAAACAGAAGAAGAGGATTTTCACCAGCAAAGCAACGCGGAAGGGTTTCAGTGGATTGAAGCAGGGCGTATTCTGCAACAATCCACTTCGGCGATAAGATCGCCTTGGCCCTATCGTGAAAGCGATCTGCGACGAGGAGAGTCCGCCACGCCTGCTCTGTTTTCGCGGCTTATAGTTCGCGTTGAGGCGAGAGGCATGCTAGCACGAAGGTAAATTCATATGCTGCGCTTCGTCACTCCAGCATTTTAACAGCGAGTTGCCGCAGTCAACGAGCGAGATGTGTTCATTTTGCTCGTGCGCGCGTGACACCGTGCTTGTTAATTTAGTTAGTATGCGAATGTTTGCAAGTTTATAAGGCCGATAAAACTGCTATCCTTCGTATAGCTGTCTACTAATTTGCTATCACAATTGATGCTTCCCCTTTCGGGCGAAACTGCGACTTTTCTTATTCATCGTAACTTTAGTGCATCGGGAGTAAATCTTTGTTTTTCCAAACGAGAGAAAGTTCTATTTCTGTAAGAAAGCATGAGGTGGGCGGTACTGTAAAGGAATTCCTTTGTTTTTTTTTCTGGTCACGGAAAACGGGTATGCGTTACAATCGAGGGCGCATTAGAATCAAGTAAATACGGTATACAGCGGCATTGGTGGGAAGCAGATGACAAGTGTGGCTACAGCTGTAAGAAAGTAATATTTTGTTGATCAAGCCGATGTTCCTGCGGTTCATGCTTTATGAAGCGTTGAATTATTTTTGCAATGATAGGTGGTGTCCAAATCTACGCTCCAACAATGGCTCCCTCCAAGTAACGCAAACTAATCTCGAAGGACATGCTTTTGCTGGCTGCATGCGCCAGGGGTTTTCTTTTTTCGCCAAGCCAAGCTTGTGGGATCTCATATGTGGTCTTGGGACAAAGGAACGACAACACAGTAGTGCAAACAATCAAAAGGGCACAAGCTAAGTGGTAGGATGTGCCAGTAGTGCTAATACTGCAGCGCTGGTCCCCATTCACGGCACAATTTGTCGATAGCATTTTGTATCTTACAGAGACCACAGAACTCGGGGTACTACGTACAACAGCCCTCATGTGTGTTGCGAATCATTGAACAGCTCTGCCCACTCTGCCACTCCACTTGTTACCATGAAGGCAGCATCGCGTGTTAGTGTGCACTTTTTTTTGCATCATATAAAGCGCAAAAGCCTAATAATATACGAACTGCAATTTTAAGCAATAACAATAAGTATGCTGTACTTAATACCAACTGACTAACGCACAGTAATCTTATACCCCATCTGAAGTATCAAGACTTCACTGCCAGGCCGTACCACTTAATGGTACAGTATAGACCACTCATAAACTAACCGTTTATAGTGCAGAACTGGCTACAACATGGCTTTTTACGACTCCCGTTTGCCCTCCCATAGAACTCTATGTATACGCATACCGCTTACAGTGCAGCCGCGTGAGACGAAATACCCATTATAATGCGGCTTCTGCGGGAAAATCTCGCCAACAAGGGCGGCAGCGAGCACGCTTCTCAACAAGGTGCGTGCGCCCGGCCGGCGCATGCATTATTGAATGCAATCAAACTATCGTTAATTCCGACTTATTTGGCCGCACATCGGTTAATTCGTACTACTTTCGGAGCTCGGTGAGCAAGGAGCGCCGCAAAAGAGCAAGAACAGCGCTAGTGTTCAATCGAAATGAAGCGGCGGAGTCCGCATCGCCACAGCTATCAGTTGAAATCGTACGTGGATGACAGCAACGCCGGAACGCTTCGAGCCTATTTGTGTCTTTAAAGCCTGTATTCTTGTGTTTACTGCCGCGCATAACACCGTGCTGGCCGCGGGCTTTCGTAACTGCGTAGTCGTCATCCACGATCTCGTCGATAGCGGCCGCGGTTTTCTCCACAGCGGTTGCGGTGAACAGTAGTTTCGTTTTTACTCGGTACACACGTAGGCCGCATGCCTAAAAAACTGCGTAGTCGCCATCAATGGTTGCATAGATAGCGACCGCGGTTTCGACTGCAGTTGTTGCAGCGAATGGTAGTTAATTCGTCCAGGCTCGGTGCGTGCGTCGGGCCTTCAGCACCGCAAAGTCGTCATTCATAATTGCGTCGATAGGGGTCACGCTTTTTCCCGTAGCGGTTGCGGCAAACAGTTGTTTAGTTTTGACTCGGTGCAAAGCTGTCGAGCTTGAAGAGCACCGGCTACATCGCGACTATGTTTTCGCCTGCTCACTGGCGAAAATGTAATCGCGATGTGCGCGCGATAGTACAAAGCGTGTCTACATGCTTGGTCTACATGTTTCGCATACATGCAGGGCTTGAAAATCGTTGTTTTGGTTATAGTGCAGTGCTGCTTATAGTGCAGATATTCGCGACTCCGGCGACATACATTATAAGCGGCATACACTGTATTTGAGACATTTTTTGTCAATTAAAAAATATACTTCCTACTTAAATCACGCGCTGCATGCTGGATTCTATCACTATGAATCATGGTCATTTCATTCTCACCAACGTCTCACACAACACGTTCTGGCCCGTTGTCAGTCCATTTAACATAAAGATAGAAGAAAACGAGTATGACAGCACAGAAACTTAGCTACAAACAATGCACACAGACTGCCAGGCAAAGGCAGATGAAGCACCGGCTTAGCATGACTGGAGATGACACAGCAAAATGAACTCACCTTGCAACTTGCTTGTGCTCGTCGCGACTTATGTACACCCTGCGGAAGACAGCCACCGACTCGAGAACGTTCTCAAGGTTCGGGACACGAGGCGTGTGCTGAGGACAGAGGATGGTCTGCAGCAGAAACCAAACTTAAACGTAAAGCCCACAGCACTAGAGAAGAGGCTAAAATATGACTCAAGTATGAAAGTCTGCTAATCCACGCACAGTGAATGAACTGTAGCAGGCAAAATTACCGCCGCAAAAGAGAGAAAATGTGCACGCACTTTGTCCTTGTAGAAGGAGCAACCGTCGTGGGTGGCACAGGGGAAGTGATAGGCGGCGGGGCAGCGCATCCGGAAGCAGTGCAGTGAAGCACCTGTGCGATGACACCGGCTGCAGGTGACCAGCAGCGCCCGGCGGCAGGCAGAGGCGACGTTCATCAGGGCTCCGTCACACGTCTCGTACACTTCTTGCGACCACAGGGCACAGTTCAGGTGCACCCACAGGTCTACGTCCAGGTTCAGCAACCTGCAAAAAGGCACACGACACAATTGCCATTAGAAGGACGCTAAAGGCAAAAAAACGAGTCAAACAAGAATGAGTCAAACAAGAAGTCAAACAGTTCTGAAAATCACTTAAGCCTGTCTCTTCTAATGCGTGTATTCACAAACAGACCTTGACTCCCAAAGTATTTCCCAACTCCACTAAACATAAGATAGCGCTGCAGCTCGTTTAGGGCGATTACTGCCCATTGACAATGCTTCTCAGTGATTCCAGAACTAAAATTTTATGGCATGAGTCTCTCAGCATCTACTTGAAGGTACTAGAAAGGAGACGTGTCATTCAAGCAACTCCTCATTGCTGGGATCATCAAGGATATTTATAAGGTTGCAAATCCAACATATTGATTCTCCGACTGATCTCACGATTGCTAACAGCATTGAAAAACTTGAAAAACAACAGATCTTTCTTTACTTGCTTCTTGACCATAAGTCAGTCCTCGATTCCATGCTGTATCTGCCCACTCTGCTAACAAGGCATACATGACTCTCTGATCCCGTATTTTGAAAAAAAAAA
This sequence comes from Dermacentor silvarum, assembly GCF_013339745.2. NCBI lineage: Eukaryota > Metazoa > Arthropoda > Arachnida > Ixodida > Ixodidae > Dermacentor > Dermacentor silvarum. The sequence continues at coordinate 60,852,037 of NC_051159.1, read as the reverse complement.
AAAAAAATTACGATATCAGAATGAACATTTTTTAAATGAGCCTCACTTATGCCACAATGAATTGAACTTTTATCACCTTGACAAGTTCAGTGTTTTTCTATGTTGTTTGCTATTGTAATTGTACTTTCCATCTACATTTGCTACGTGTGCCTGTCCTTATGCTTAAACCTGTGACGGTGATCTCGAGCGATCACTTTCAGAGACAATTTCATTTTCGCAAGATCTCAGGTGACCAGTGCCGGACGCATCAATGTATACGGGCTATAGCATTCCCAGCACAATGCCAGGAACACTGTCACCAGTAGATGCGGATACGTCTGGCGCTAGTCATGCAAAATCTTGTGAAAATGAAGGTATCCTTAAAAGTGATTGCCTGAGAATACTGCCCTCGCAGTGTGTTATTAATTATTTAATTAATTAATTGAGCAGTGAGATAAGTTGCAGAATACATGGCTGTGGTGCGAACCTGTCCTCCCTGGCTAGACAAGTCATACCTGGCTGGGCCATTGGTCTCGCCATCCCCGATGTCATGGCACAAGATGCACTGCCTTGTGTCTTCCACAGGATTCTCGGGCTTTAGGAATATGTCCTGAGCATCCAACAGCTGTAAGCAAAAGGCACACGTCACTGATAGGAACTACACACCAATTAGTACTGGCGAATACTTGTATCTGAATGCAGGCAATGGCTAGTTGGCAATAAACGGCAAAAGGTTGCACAGCACAGCACAGCACAGCCCACAGCACACACATATCACAGCAAAACAGAAATGTAAAGTATCAGCAAATAATCCATGATGGCAGTTGAGTGAAGCAAAAACCCCTACCTGACCAACTTCCTCTTCTGAGGGAGGTTCATACTTCGTCACGCCTACCAAGTCGACAGACCACAGCTTCCACCGAACATCTTTCCACTTCTTGACCATAGGTTCCTATGTAAGAGATGGAACAAAAGAAGAGGTGAGAATACATTGTCGTTAAATTGCAGGGAAAAAATTTCCTTCTAATTCATCTACACCATTGAACTGAAACACAAATATGCAGGTATCAATACACCAACAAATTCACGAGCTAGAACACTCCAACATATGCCGACACTTCCCATCACACCACTAGATCAGGGGTTCTCAACTACGTTCATCCCAGGGAACCCTGCTAAGCTCTATAAAGTGCCAAGGAACCCCCCCCCCCACCCACCGAATTAACCGAATGTCGTATTATCAAGGGTATCAAGAAAACAATAAACAAATGCTTCACTACGTCAACACGCTTTTATTTACTCAATGAATTGTCAAATCTTGTTTCTATTTAGCACAAGACCAGTGCGGAAGCTGAAATTCTCTTCATTGCATGACTGATTAGCGCTAGCAGCGGCGAAGGCCTCGCGACATCCTTCGCGGCGCGAGTTTTCATCTGAGACGCGCTTTGCACCAACGGGCGCACATCCCGATTATTTTTTCGCCACTCAGCTGCTCGCCAACAAATTGTCCGTCCATCGCGATGTAGCCGGTGCTTTTTATCTTCGACAGCTTTGCACTGAGTAAAAGCGAAACTACTGCTTGCTGCAACCGCTGCGGACGAAACCGCGGCCGCTATCGACTCGATCATGGACGGCGACTTTACTGTTAAGGCGGGCGGCTGACGCATGCACCAAGTCAAAACGAAACTACAATTCGCTGCAAGAAGTGCGGACGAAACTGTGGTCGCTATCGACGCTGCCATGGGAGGCGACGACGCAGTTGTGAAGGCACGCAGCCGACGCGCGCATCGAGTGAAAACGAAACTACTATTTGCCGCAACCGCTGCGGACGAAACTGCGGTGGTTATCGACGCGATCAGAGATAGCGACTACGCACTTACGGAGGCACGCGGCTAGCCGCCAACACGGTGTTAGGCTTATGAAGTGCTTGAAACATGCTGTCACTGAAACATAGTCAAAACATGCTGGAAATCAAAGTTGGCACCAGGGATCGTACAGAGCATTTGACGCAACATTCAAAGTTAATTCAAGAATTTCCAGGTTGCTGAAGGCATAGTGCTGATGCGGAGTTTGTCATTTTGAATGTTCGCAAGTCACCCCTAACCCCGGTTTTCAAGGAAATCAAGGAACGCATTTATTTTCAAGGAGTGTTAAGGGCCCTTGAATATGTTTTTCCGAATTCAATGGTGTTGGGGGGTTTCAAGGTGTACGAATCCTGGTTGGCACTTTCCCTAACAGAAGAAATAGTAACTTAGGAAGTACTCCAACAAAACAGAAACTGGAGCAAATTGGTATAAGTTGACCATATTTAACTGTAGCACAAAAAAAAAAAGAGCATGGGAGTAGATGGAGATAAAAGTTAACACTACACCTACAAATGAATCTTTATTAGAAAACTGTGAGCTTAAAAAACAGGGGCATGTGCAAATGCAGTACAACATAAGAACATAACTTTGATAAAAACCATAATGTCAACAAATATGTGAGCGATGTCATTTGCAGTCAAGTTACGAAATCTCAGCTGGGTTTATGTGTACAGCGAGCCTGCTAACACAAGTGTCCGTGATTGGCCAATAAAATATGTCTCAACTACCTCCTTTGTTTAGTGTTGCAATGTCATAGCAACACTGTGGTTTCATTGAAAAGTCGCAGTTTCACCCGAAAGGCGAAGCATCTATTATGATAGCATATTAGTAGAGAGCATTATGTAGTAAGGATAGTAGTTTTATTGGCTGTATAAACTTGGACACATTCGCTTACTAACTGAATTAACAAGCATGGTGTCGGCGCGCACAAGCAAACATGAATAGATCACACTCCGATGACCGCAGGCAACTGCTGTCAAAATGCTGGCATGAGCAAAGCGAGCGAAGGTTTGTGCTGTCTATCACTTCAACGGAAACTGAGCGGCAAAAGCACAGCGCATACAAAGAAAGGTAGGAGCTGTGTGCAGATCGCTTTCAAGATACGGTGCACGCGACTGCTCGCAGCAGCGCTAAGTACAAGTGCGCAGTTGCTGGCAGAGTAGAAGCTGCACCCTCTCCCTCGTGTGCTACCTTCCTACTTTCCTCCTTTCGTGCGCGAAATTGAATTGCCAGATCCCCTTGCGCTGGGTCACTAAATGTGCAGTTGGTTCCGGAGCACAACGCCCCCCTCCCTCGATTCAATCCCCCCCAAGGCCTTTTGCACAACAAAGACGTATTTGCTCTCCGCCGTGTGTTCGCTCTCCGTGAAAGCGTGCGTCTCTCGCGTGCGGCGACGATATTATTGCCCTTGGACTTTATACGGAACCTCACGGCGACTATGACGGCAGGAATCCACTGGAGTGTCCATATAATTGCTATCGCAACAAAAGTGGTTTGCATTAAAACTGCCTACTCTGCTTTACATGGTGGGAACACGGAGGGCACAGAATGCCTACGCTCTCTTAGTTGCACATTCAAACAGCGACCCGATTTTGTGCTCACCTGTTCCTTGCTGACTGAATGACGCGCCACCCTTTTCCTGTGGGTGGAGTCCATGCTGGCTTGGCTATCCTCCTCGTCGGCGAGCAAGCGGCCCTCCGAGGTGTTGTCCTCGATGCTTGCTCGCGTCTCTTCCTGGGGCGTGACCCTGCCATCCTCTTCCTGTTTGATGCAGGGCTCCTCGTCTTCCTCCATCTTGTTCGTTAGTCGCTCCTTGCAACACTCGCCCCGAAAGACACCGTGCTCGTCCTTGGCGGCATGGCACACCACAGCAGCCTCCTGATTAAGCCAGAGAAGCCAAGCAGGTCGTGATTGCTATGGTAACTGACATGGTTGAATGACTGGTCGGGTTTAAGCAACATTGAAGCTAGGCCTAAGGTGTGGGGACATCACAATGAAGAACTACAAGATAGTTTAGACCACAGAATTTCCTACAAAATTTGCTGGAGGGAACGCTGGCACTAGCATCTACAAAAGTGGCAAGTTTGGTGGTTCAGCCAGCATGAGAATGACGGTTAGCACACTGATTTGCCTAAAATTCGTCCTTATGGCTTTGAAACAACCTTGTGACTTTAAATTTATTATTTTCAACAAGATACTGCGTTATAAATGCAACAATTTGCAGTAATTATGCCTGCGCATGGAGACTTGTTGCCTTGCTGTGCTTAGAAAAAAACTATGAGTGCTTGAAAAATTTAGAAATATAAACCGTAATAAATAGCGTCACAAGAAGGTTTGAAGCCACAAGCCGATGACTGCAGGTAGGTTAGACAAATCCGTGTACTAACCATCACTCCCATGGTAGCTAACTATTGCAGCCCCAGAGTTTCCTCTAGTACTTTTTGTAGCAAACTTCATGGTTCAGACTTCCGGTAGTTCTCCAATGCTTACGAAAATTAGCAGATGAGCCTTTTTGCAAAGTGCAACTGCCAGCTAGGATGCAATGATTCACGTTAAACGTGACATGCATTTTTGAGCAATGTCATTCATTTACTGCGAGCGCAAGCTTCGTACAGATTGGAGCTTACGGCATTCCCAGCACTGGCAGGAAATGAATTGCAGGCTCTGCACAGGATATGGCAGGTCTATTTCGCGTGATCGTGGAACTTGCATTGAACTTGCATAAATTAGTACACACCCCTCAGGGTTGCACTGCATGGCCTTGGAAAAGGCCCTTCATCATTGCAAATTTTTCCCTAACTATACTGAAGAGTTCGGTGGAACAAACAGCTGTTAATTTCTCTATCAAAGCTGTTTATCAGTTGTACGTAGTCACCCAAATGCATAGATTACAGAATTATGCTAGCTTTTCACATGCTGCACAGTTACCTGAATTGTTATTCAAACAAGCTAAAAGAAGATTTTGTGCTTACTGCTGCCATGTTTTTGCTAAGGTTTTGCAATTAGATTGCTTTGTTGGTCCGCATCATTGAATAGAACCCTTGAGATAATTGCGTGCCTGGGCTACAGCACCTCATTTTTCCTTGGTAATTTAACTGAATTACCTAATGCAATGGCTGGCAAATATCTCGAAGCTTAGAACTTCTGCCTGCATCCCTTAAGTGATTGGTTAGCCGAGTCAACAAACGGCAAACTGCTCAAACCTTCCAACTATACTGCCTGCATCATTTAGGCAATTGTTTATCAGCCTGCATCACTTACGTGATTATTTAGCTGAGTCAACAGAGGGCAAACTGCTAAAACCTTAGAACTATACTGCCTGCATCATTTAGGTAATTGTTTAGCTGATGCAACCGATGGCGAATAATTCAAAGCTCATAGCTCCTGGCTACACCTCATCAGTTACGTGATTATTCAGCTTATGTAACATGATAAACTGCTCAAAGCTTACATATCATTTAGGTGATTGTTTGACTGATGAAATAGTGAATACTTTAAGGCTTACAACTACCACCTACACCTTTTAGGCAATTGTTTAGTTGATGCAACACACAGTGAACCAGCTTAAATTTTACAATACCTGCCTTTCTTTGAACCAGATCAACTGTTGCCGCTGCAGACATGACATCAGTCAGCCGACAAGAAACGAGACCAATGGACAAATTTCTAGGTTTATGAGACTGTCCTGATGGGCAAGCTGGTTCAGAATCACAAAACTATGTCATGCAGTTTTCCGATATGCGGGATGCAATTTTTCTGAACCATGCTAATTGTTTCGTATCTGCTCCAAGGATAACTACGAAATGTGGAAACCATGTGGACGAAAAGTCAGGCACTGAAATCAGTTCGTGGCATTCGCAACAGTGGGCTGTCTACTGGCTGCTCAATACTGCCAAGAGATGCTGTCTGTCCAGGAGATGTGTCAATGATAGATCAAAACAGTATAGCTATAATGTAGGCAAAACTGCTGGTATTTAACACTGTATTGCCGCCAGTGCTATGTACCCCTGCTTTTTCATATATGTTTGTTGCATCCAGTATACAGGCAGGTTAGCCAGGAAAATACTAGAACCTTGCGAAACAGAAAGAAACATGTCAGCAGTACTAAATTTTGAAATTATTAATAGAAAAGCCTTTAGTGATTCTGCTTTTGGATTATTATCAGGGCAGACCACATAAGGGCAATTTCCCAATAAAGCATTCAGTTGCCAGTCAGCACATATCTGTCTCCCTTAGTCCTGTTTTTGAGTGAGGCAGTTTTTTAGCTTTTTAGGTGTCCATTCTGAAAAAAATATAATAAAACAAAATGAAGCGACCATAAACAAGTTCAGAAAGGAATAAAACTACTAAATTTGTCAGAATAGCACTCTTCTTTGCACTTTCTATCAGTGTCCAGCAGCTAGAAAAGTATTTGCACGTGCGCTGAGTATTCCTTTTTTTTGTCAAGTTTGTTAAGCAATCTGATAACCTCTGCCCCTATAATAAATTTATAATAAATTCAGACAAAGAACAAAAGGGGTCATGCTAAATGCTGCAAAAAATACTGCCATGACTTCCAGTTTATAAGCACTACAGTTTCATCCATTTTATCCAACAAGTCAAAGCCAAAAACATCAGCACAGCTACTTATCTCACTGCAGTAGAGCCGTGTTTACATAAACATACGGATTTTCTTGTGTATAAGATGCATTTTTTTTTTCTGAATTTTTCGTTGGTGCGTCTTATAGAACGGTGTAACTTATGTAAGCTTTTTCCGGAAAAACTGCCGTCAAAATTGCACCCCCTCAAAACTGCCATTTTAAGGGGGGCGTGTCTTTTACAAAGGTGCGACTTGTAGACCGGAAAATACGGTAGTCGAATGCTGAAACTCTGTTTCCTGTGCTCATAAAACTGGTCTCGCACACAAAGTACCAACTGTGATTGGCCATCACCATGGTTATTGCTATCGCTTGTCATCTCACTAATCGCCAGAGCGAGCGGCAAATCATTGAATGCCGCTCAACGACAAAACTCCCTTACATTAGAAGAGTTTCAGGACCACAGACTCTGTTCATCTGATCTACACAGATGAGTGTTGCGTCATTAGAAACTAAGCAAGGGCTCCATGCTGTCCAGTTTAACAAACAAATATACTAGAACTTCACTGCCATGAACAGCCCCATATGCCTGATTGCAAATAGGACACAACTTTTTTTTCCCTGTTTAATTAAAAACAATTGCGTTCTCATTGGACACACAGATATCACATAATGCATACTATCACCACAGAGAATGTAATACAGTCGAGGTGCTGTGTGTAATGTCGAGATGGATCAGTAACTGTATGCTAAATCAGTACTGTTTGCACGCACACAGACGCAATGTGTAATGTCAAGATGGATTGGTAGCTGTATGCTACGTCACTACTGTTTGCGCACACACAGATGCTGTGTGTAATCTCAAGGTGAAGCGTACATGTTGATGCAATGGTGCTTCCTCCTACACAGATGTTAAGGGTAATCTCAAGATGGCACTGCTACAGTATGTTAATGGAGTTCATCTGCTGTTCCCTCACACTAGACGCTCGTGACTCCTCGAATGAAACTGATGCACTGGCAATCCTCAGACTGCGTACAGTTAGAGCAACGAACAGCATCCTGAAAACTGACCATATAAGGCCACAATCGCAACACAGCAAACAGAACAATAGCACACAGATCGCGCTAAACTCACAAGCTCAATGCACAGAACTAACACTGCAAACTTCCATTCTACATCACCAAGGCACACTAACCAGAGCGTAATGGCAAAGAAAACGGGCAAGTGCATGCTTTCACCGCCAGCTTGCAAGCCTCGTGCACATCGAGAAATGGTTGATGCTTCCGTCAGGCAAAAAGTAAAAGAATGTAATGAAGGAATGAGAAGGCAAGCCGAAGGAAATACTCAGAGAGAGAGAAGGGAGAAAAAGGCCGGGAAAAAATGAGGGTGGTGGGAGGAAGGCGGTGGGTAAACAAAAGCGCATAGCTCTTCTCATTCCAGATGACTGACGAACAAATCCGCAAGCCAATCCGCAAACCAGGGTCAGCTCCATTGACCACGAATAGAAAAGAAGGGGGGGAAAAAAGCATGAGCAGCGATATATGTTCTATAACATATAGCAAACCACAATAAAAAAAGAGAGAGAGAGAAAAAAGGTGCCAGGTAGTCCGTGATAGTAGCCACACACACACACAACTGGGAGGCAAGACAGTGGGAAGGCAAGTATTAGGCGAGAGGAAGAGAAGAGAGATTTCCGTTTAGTCTTTTTTTAAGGGCTGTTCATGATTTTTTCTTTGCTCTAACCTTTCGCTGGGGAGCTGCAGCCGATGAAGGGGTTCGGTGCGCAAGGGCGAACTGCATGTAGCAATTGCTGGAGCAAAAATAAACTGCCTCTTCGTCCTTGAGGAAGAGCGGGGAAGCAGCCACGCAGCGGGACAAAAAGGAGGGCAAGGGGGAAAGAAACAGTGAGACCACAAGGGAAAAAAATGAAATAAATAAAGAACAGAAAAAGAGATGTGAAGAGACATACAGCGGCACACAAATATGACACGCAATGAAAATGATTCATGTATATATGTATACATATGAACACAACCACGAGAGACAGTGTGAAAGAGAGAGAGCAAGAGGCACTTAGTGCGTAATGTGATGAAACATGGAGAGCACGTCACAAGATGAAGGAACAAAGACGGCTTCATTACAGAAACGAAAGAAAAGGCAGAAGAAAGACGTGCTCAGTGCAGAGACAGCAAGGAACGACACTGCTTACTAGTAGTGTGACACAATATGAGAATGAAAAAAAAAGAAACAAACTAAAAGAGCAGAGCTGCAGAGAGACGAGAGTGCGCATCTGCGCAATTCAGTCGCTTGCACCAGAAACGGCATCAACAAAATATGCAGAAACAGGGTGCCCCTTAATAAGAGAAATAAAGAAGGGTGCAACGTGTTGACTCGAGAAGTAAAACAGCACAGATGCAGGCTTCAAGACTTGCACAACACAATGACCACACAAACAGCTCTAATAGTATAAGTAGTCTGTATCCCCACCCGCAATTTGCCCCAACTTTTTTTCGTTTCATTTTTTTTTGTCTTCGTTTTTTTTTGTGTGGCTGCTATTAATTTTTGGTTGCCATTGTTGTTTGTAAAGATCACAGTCTTAGTTGGCGATTTGTCAATTAACAATACATCAAGCTGCGTGGCATCATGATTGAAAGCAGAGCAATTATATTTCACTGCTATTAGCTAGTCCAGTAACACGTACTTTGCATGTCAACAATTTGCATACTCTGTAAAGCTAAATAAACACCAACAAATACCTCTATAATGAAAAAAAGAAAAGCAGCCTCATATCAGAGCACAGTCCAATGCTACCAAAGGCAAATATCCGCCAGTGAAAATTAAAACTCCGCACATATATATGATCACGTCCAAGCAACGGGTACATTACGTTTATCTTTCAAAGGCTACTTTATGTGATGCGTGATGCTATATTGAAATGTGAATACAATGAAGCTCCTCTTAATTCTGAAGACTTGCACAACAATATTACTTTCAGGTTTCTCATTTCTGCCCGAAAAAATTAATGCATTCCTTTTACTGCTCTCAAGGGCTCGAACCATCACAGGCACGACCGAAACAGCTCTGAAGGTCTGACAGTTCACTTATTAAGTGTATCGGTGTTTGTACTGCGACAGGAGACGGCAGGTGCACGCGTGTATAATTAAGGAATACACACTGTCTCTTGACGGTTGCCCCTTTCCACTCTTGGTGTGCTTCACAGCAATAAATAATGTATGCTTCACCGCGTAACGCCACTGTATTGCGGCGAAGCTGACTTTAGAGATTCAGCATTATGCCACGTTTGGCAAGGTTCTGACTGGTGTTGAAGTCGTGGGACGCTTTTTTCATAGCTGGGTGTACGTCAGACAGACCTCCTCGTTCGTGCCTGCAGCGCTCGTGCTCAATCAGTCATGCCGGATTATACTTTTGTCGTGCCTTACGGCGATCTACTGGAGCAGTATCTTCGCTGGTACCAGGCTTTTCGTATGCTGCTCTCCGTGACTTTCCAAAAGCATTTTATATTGGTCCCTTTTAAGTTAAATAAACGTCCTTCTGCAAGAACATGTGCAAAAATCGGTAGGCAGGAGCCGCAGAGCTAGCGAAACGGAAACAAAGCAGGTACGTCCGACGTACCTTTAGACACAGCGTTATTATTATTATTACGCCTGAAGGCGTATGCATTATTCAATGGAATCAAACTCTCGTAAACTTTAACGTATTTGGCCACACATAGGTTAATTCGGACAACTTTCGGAGCTCGGCGAGCAAGGAGCGCCAAAAATGTACGATTTAAAAGAGCTAAAACAGAGCTAGCATCGAACCGAAAAGAAGCAGCGGAGTCTGTATCACCAAAGTCATCAGCCGAAATCGTATATGAATGACAGCAACGCCGGAACGCTTCGTGCCTATAATGTTCATTTAAATCCTTTATTCTTCTGTTTACCGCCATGCATAACACAGGATTTTATAATTGTGTAGTCGCCATCTATGATCACGTCAATAGCAGCCACGGTTTTTTACGCAGTGGTTGCGGCAAACAGTAGTTTCGTTTTGACTGGGTATGCACGTAGGCCACGTGCCTAAAATACTGCGTAGTCGTCATCTACAATAACGTCAACAGTGACCACAGTTTCGTTCACTGTTGTTGCAGCGAACGTTTTTTTTTCTTTCAGACTTTGTGCTTGCGTCAGCCGCGTGCCTTTAGCACCGCCAAGTCGCCGTTCATAATCGCGTCGATAGCGGCCGCGGTCTCCTCCGCAGCGGTTGCGGCAAATTGATGTTTAGTTTTGCTCAGTGCAAATCTGTCGAGGAAGAAGAGAACCAGTTGGAAGATGAAGAGAATAGTGCGATGGACAGACAATCTGAAAGCATTGTTCTTTTGCAAGATGTTTTCTCATTTCAGTTATTAACGAGTGCTTCTGAGCCCTTGCAATGTTCATTAACACGCAAAAATGAATCTTGCTTCATTCTCTGATGTTAGCTATCACAGAAGTGACAAACCACATAAACTTTATTTTCACTGGTTCCTCAATTAAATCCTAGACACAAGCCTGTATTACTTAAATTGTACGCAGGCACACACGTATTATCAGAGAGCACCACGGCACTGATTAAAGTAGGAATCACTCACTAGCTCATGTACTTTCTCACTGTTATAGTGTGCACAACACCCGCAACAAACAAATGACCAATAAGCTCCCTCCTCCTTTGCCTAATTTCACCTCAACCACAAGTACTGTCGACTTCTATTGATGTGAAAGCATCAAATGGCCCATTGAGCGAAAAAGATGCACATCTGTGATCTGTAGCAGCGAAATGATAACTAAGCTTCCATTGCCATTGGCTGCGACGCCACGACACAAGCGCACCTTGACGGAGCAGAGCGGGTGAAAGGGGACACTTTCTGTCGCGTTGGCAAACCAGGTGTTGCATGAAGGGAGAGGGCATCGCCGCAATGTCATGTCACTCTTGCTCTCGCTCCCGGAAGCCTGTGTTATCTGTACATTCCTTGTCTGCACAAGCTCTCGCCTGCATTCTAACTGTGCCTCGGTAAGGCCAAATCAAAACACACCAAGCGTCTGAACATGCTCACTTGCTCGTGAGGAGTTCATAACTCGAAGGACCATTCATCAGCGCTCAATTGGACATGACCGCTTTCACATTCACGACTGTTAGGTGTCCTCAAATTTTTAATTCGACCCTGACGGGACCTACGAAACTAATCTATCTGGCGGGTCAAACTAAACAAGATGCAGCAAAAAAGCCGGCAGATCCCACGCCCTGTGGGAATCGATGTTATGTGAAGCAGTGTGCGGGGAGCCTACCAAGTTAACGAGACGACCATGAGAGCACCAAGTCTTGTAGACGACTCTTTCATGATTTACATAACCCACATGTCATGACATTCATGTCACGAGTTCTTAGGAGTCCCTTTAACTACATCTAAGAGACCTTAGGGCGAAAGCCTTAGTCAAGCTCATGACTATGACTTCGACCATCATCCTTTAGTGTTTCCTTCACTTGTACCGACGTCCGAACCCATTCCAGTGGCTTTTACGTGATCTTTTTTCGCTGAGTCATTGTCATTTTCTCTGAGTCATGCTCATGACTCACTTCTACCACAATCCCTTAGTGTTTCCTTCCCTCAGTAGCCACGTCCAAACCCATTTCAGTGGTTTTTGAGTGTTATTCTTTTCTCGCTAAGTCATAGTCATTTTCCTGAGTCATGGTCATGACTATGACTTCTACCATCATCCTTTAGTGTTTCCTTCACTTATTACCAACATCAGAACCCATTTCAGTGGCTTTTGAGTGTTAATATTTTTTCGCTGTCATTCTCATTTTTGCGGAGTCATGCTCATGACTTTTACTTCTACCAGCGTCCTTTAGTGTTTCCTTCTCATAGTACCGACATCCGAATCCATTTCAGTGGTTTTTGAGTTGTAATGTTTTTTTTGCTGAGTCATTGTCATTTTTGCTCAGTCCTGATCATGACTATGACTTCTACCAACATCCTTTAGTGTTTCCTTCACTTCGTATCCACGTCAGAATCCATTTCAGTGGCTTTTGAGTGTTAATCTTTTTTGCGGAGTCATTGTCATTTATGCTGAGTCATGCTGATGACTATGAATTCTACCAGCATCCTGTAGTGTTTCCGTCACTTAGTACCCACACGTCCAAACCCATTTCAGTGGTTTTTGAGAGTTAATCTTTTTCGCGGAGTCATTTTCATGACCTACATTACACGCATGTCATGACACATGACCTATCACTTATGTTCATCAGACACTCCTGTCATACTATGCCAATTTTGGTACCTACCCAGTTAATGAAACGACCATGAGAGCGCCATGACGTAGACAGCTGTTTCATGACCTACATGACACGCATGTCATGATATTCATGTCATGACATATCATTTATCTTCGTCATGTGATCTTGTCATAGTATGCCAATTTTGGTACATACCATGTTAACGAAACGACCATGAGAACACAAAGTCGTAGGCGGCTAGATAGATAGATACTGTCAAAGTAGCAAATGTTCGCCAAGAAATTCTTCGCATTTAAGAACTCCAAAGCCGATTTCTTCAGCAGTATTTTCCCAATTCTAACATGCCCCCGAATCAAACATGTGCTCACTTTCAATTTGTCCAAAGTAGAAAACTAACTTAGAAATTACATTAAAGCTCTTAAAAAAGGTATAAATTTAACGGGCACCCTATTTTTTAGTAAGAAAAATGGGCAAGGGTTGTTCAATATGTGTTGCACAGTAGCAGCTGGTTTCCTAAAGTCAGCTTCGCCGCACAGTTTTTGATGTCGGTTTTGCCGCAATACATCCATGTTATGTGGTAAAGCATACAAACGCTGCAAGGGCAGTTTTGGTATTTTGTCTTATTGCACTGCGCAGGCAATTTTAGGCCCAATTTCCTTTTAAAAATTTAAAAAAAGAAAAAAAAAAAGGCTCTTGTTAGAATCGAGTAAATGCCGTGCTACAATTATTCCTTGAAAATCTTCCTAGGGCAGGAGCAAAATAGGCATTTTCGATGGGAGATGATGTGTGTTCAGCACATTCACTGCCACTAAAGGGGTCGCTATTGGAGTCACCATAGGGTTCAGGTGCGTGTGTGCTAACTGGCCAAGTTCAAACTATCCAACGAAGGCCAATTGTAGGATGTTGTGTTCAGCGGCTGTTGTGTTCCAAGTACCAAATGTAGAAATTGACCAACTGTTTCATGTGCATTGTGACCAATTCCTGAGATCTTCCCGGTTGCATGTGTCCCCCCACATTGAGTGATTAAGCACTCAGCAGAATAACATGCTTCAGGTTGTGCATGAATAGGCAACAAGCTAGAATTGAACAACTCACTCTAAGCTTTTCATAGTTTAGAGCAAGGCCTGTTTCACAAGGGCTGCTAGCATTGGCAAGAAGGGTTAATTACACGCAATTACAGCTGTAATATCTGCTAGCTGTAACTTCTAGATGACAGATATAACTCATTAGCTATGACGAACTCATATTATTTCTTCCATAAAACATTAGCACTGCCTTGTTTATCACATTTGAAGCATCGAAATCTTGTACAACTCTAGGATGAACAGAATACCATCTGCAACTTTGCTTTGGTGGAAGACATGGAACAACATTAGTTCCAATTTTTGAAGCGAATACAATATGAAACATGGTAACAAGTAACACTCAGTGCTCAGACAAAGGAAAAAGAACGGAGTGCGTAACACAAGTGCTGTTCTCCGAACTAAAATTTTATTTGCGTCTACCCAGAATACACACACATATAGAAGCAAAAAAAAAAAAGTAAAATGAAAAACAAGCCCGTATCATAACACAGTGAAAAGACCAATAAAGTCACATGACCCACTGTCGAACAGCACACGCCAACTATAGCAAATGATCGATGTTAACATATTCAGTATTATGCAAGGTTAGTGATTCCTGGCTGACACATGCACCTTTGTGTTTTTTAGTGAAAAAAAGTCTGTTCATTCGCATGTAGTTTGGTATCTGCTCTCTTACACTCCTTTCTTTGTCTTAGCAACAAGTTTTATTTGTTGCCATGAATCCACTCCAACCAGCCACATTTTAGGGTCTCAATGATACGAAACATTGCAAGGAAAAGAGCACAGCACTTACCCCATCCTCCTTGGGCACTCCTGATTCAAGATTAAGTTCTGACGCCTGCTTCTTGACCATACCAGTCTTAGAGACCATGATCTCACAATGTCGGCAAAACCGCTGCCTCCCATCCACCAAGTACTCCGCTTCCTCCACTGACGTCACATGCTGGTGATCTGCAATGCGGCAGCACACAGCAGCAATCAGCATGCCACTTGTAGCTAAACAAAAACAAAACCCCACTGGATACTCACTGATCATGAGCCAATATCATGATGTTAGATACATTGCAATGGAAGAAAGGAATAAATGATGACATTACAAGCTATGGCGATAGACAGAAGCAGCAATCACATAATAAAAGAAGAAACAGTACTGGCTGTTGTCTCACACATTCAGTTGGTTGGCTGCCTTCTTGCGAAGCCATACATTAACGTGACAATACAACAAATTCCACACAATATGACATCATGCAGCTTGCTGCAGCATATTTCAAGCACACCGAAGAAACAAAGAGTTGCTTGTCATGCTACAAGTAGTCTTACTGGACCTGCTTCTGATGGCAAATGGAACCAAAAGTGAGTCCTGTAACCAATGTCACATTTGGGTATGTAGCTAACCTCAACAGGCAGCAGTCACAGAGAAAGATTCAAACTGGCACGTTACAAAGCTGATGCCAGAAAGTTTTTAGATTAGACTCACTGTGTTTGTAGAGCCCCAGCTTCTGGCTGGGTGGCGTGGTGGTGCGCTCAATGATGTCATAGGATGACGGTGGCTCCACCTGTAGCAGCTTGGCGAGTGAGCAGAGCAGCCCCTGAATGTCACCGGCTGCCTCTGAAGTAAGTGTTAGCGTCACCGATACATTGCCGGACTCGCGCAGGGGCACAGGAGGGGGCCCGCCGCCAAACGCTCCAGGCAGGCCTCGCCCGCGACAGAGCCCCAGCTTGTCGCCCGGGAAGGTGTTCTCCTTGTCCTGGATTGCCGAACACATAGGATATGATGTTAAATTAAATTATACTGAACATCCTGAGCCTACACAGTGATTTACAAGGGCTCCAAATTAATTTTGACCGCCTGAGGTTTTTTAACATGCATCCAAAGCATGGTACACGAATGTTTTTGCATTCCTCCCCCATAAAAATGCGGCCTCCACGTTCGGGAATCGTACCCGCGGCCTCATGCTCCACAGCAAGCCATAACCACGGTCGGTAGGAGATGATGTACCGGCGCTCACAATCTAAGAGAGAAGTAAGTCTCAGGTGGTCAAACCCCACTGTGCAAAGGCTGGACTTTCTGGTGACTCATTAATAGCTGCGTGATTAATTAATGAGCCTTCACAACCAAAAGCAATACAGCGACTACAAGAGGCACAGTAGTGGAAGCCTCCAGATGAATTACAACCCCCTGGGGCTCTTTAACGCGCACTGGAAGCTTCGTAATTCTATGTTGTGCCATGTTGGAACATTGCCACTATGGCAAGGCATTTAGCCTGCCACATCATGCTCGGCAGCGAAATGCCATAGCCACTGTCAAAGCATTACACCAACATCATTCAAGCTCCACCGCCATGTTCTGGGGCCACAGCTAGATATGCTGCAATGAATAATTTAGCAGTTGCGCTAAGAAACATTGTTGATCAATTACAGTGGAATCTCGTTGATACGATTCTGCATAATACGTTTTTCGGGATAATACATTTCTTTTTCTTTTCCCGATAATATGATTTGGTTGGATAATACGTTCGATAATACGATTTTCAAATGATACGCTTTATTTTCCGATTCCCGTGAAGATCGTATGAATGAGATTCCACTGTACAACTGCCTGCATTTCAATAAAGTAAATACTTTCAGCATTAACTCTGATGAGACCCATTCACTATCACATTGAACTCTTCCATGGGCGTTAGTTACCCACAGGCTCAATCCACTTCTGTTAACTCCAGCTTCTGGTTAGTGAAAAGATCTCTGATGTACTTTCATGTTGTGGTTAATTGAAGAAAATCTGGTGAACATGCAGATGATACCGCTGACGAAGTGAAATGAAAGCTGCATCTTCCTCTCTTAACCCTTTCAGGGTCAATGACGTACATCTACATCATCAATGGTACATTTAAAAAGCACGCCTCTTTCAATCATTTATTTCGCTTGGCATGTGCTCCCACTCGACAGGAACACGTGGAATTTTTTACTTGCACCAATGCCTCTCCGGGTTTTCTTTCTTTCTTTCTCTCTCTCTCCGGCTATCGTTTGAGCATCCGGGCACGCACGCGCGGCGGCAAGTTTTGGTTTTCTCCTGCGGTGGCTCCCGCCTGTTGCACGCGCTAAACTGATGGCTATTTGGTTTCAAATCTCTCAAAGGGGAACCGCTTGTTGCTCGATCGCTTATCGCTCATCACGGCGCTATTACACCGGTTCCCGGGCAGGCGCGTATATACACAAACGATGCTGCCATTTTTGCGTTTCCTTTTTTGAAGACCACAAAAGCTCTATCGTACCTTGTTGGCGATAAGACGAAGGCTTTTCACTTGTCTCGGTTTCCAGACGTGCACACAACCATTTTTCAGTGCGCTTATCTTCTTATTCATGAATAAACATTGTGTATTTTACAACATCAATTTATTTCATCATTTACGGTCACCCTAAAAAATTAACGACCATTTTTATTTCGAAATAGGTTCTTTCGAAGAATTTAAATCAGCAATAAAAAAAATCGACCCTGGGGGGTCGCATTTGGCGAAAAAATTCGACCCTCAAAGGGTTAAGTTGACTCTAGAGTAACTGAAGGGCAAAGCAAAATAAAGTTATGAACATTAATTACTGCGACAGGTTAGTATTGGGGAAATGTGCACAAGGCACACTAACTTTTTTTTTTTTTGCGCACAAAAGCTACATAAAAATTTACTACATTTTTAAAAGTGTGAATAACATTTTATTGTTGCCTTAACTTTGATAACTGTAGTGCTATGAATTTTTTTTAAAATGTGTTTACAAGGTCCATTTCTCAAAAAGTCAGCATTAAGCCCTCCACATTTCCACGCTTGCACAAACCCCCAACCAATCTTGTAGCCACAAATCTACGAGAAAGATGACTATGATGCACGCACCTTCTCGTCCAACAGAATTTTCAAGGGAGCAGGAGGTGGCGGTTGCGGAGGAGGTACGGCTGATGAAAACAAAGAGAAAGACAGAAGTCAGCAGAGCACGCACCCAACACTGTAGGATTTTATAAATATTGGGGAGCCTCAGAAGTAGCAGAGACAAGCAGTCTACATGTGCTTTAAGGAACCTTAGTGTAAACAAGAAATGACGTTCACAGTACTGTGCACATGCTGCAGCCAACGTCATCTCTATGTTAACCTTAGGTCTGCTAACCCTGGGTCCATACCTTCCTACTAACCTAGTAAATGGAAATGCACTTCAGGGCACCTTAACAAGGATTGCAAGCACAGCAGCGACTGCCATTAGTTGAAACGCAAATACCCCATTTGAATATCCACATTTCCACATCAAGCCTCTTTTTGGTTTCAAGTGCAAGATAATATAGGAGACAAAAAAAATAAAAAATAAATAAAGGCACGTGCCAATGAAAATGGTTGTCACAGCTGACTGAGACTATTGTAGTGCGTACAGCACAGGGCAGGAACACTAGTGACCTCTCACCTTTTACAGGAATGGGCGCGACAATGGGCACCGTGGGCGAAGGAAGGGATCTGGCAGAGTCGTTGCTGTCCTCGTCGACGAGTTGCAGGCTGCGGAACCGGAAGGGAGCCTCGAACATGGCACACTCTGGAGACGAGGCGCCCACGATTGTGTCGGGACTGTCTGCCTCACTGAAAGTGCAGAGAGAGGACCTTATTGTAAGTCGCTGATGTGGACACACAGTCTGCAGACGTCCAGTCTGGCAGCAGCGTGCAATTCTGGTCCTTTGATCATGCATTGTGGAATACTGCATTTGGATGACAACCGTGTGAACTGAAAGCACACCTGCAAGCACAGAGATTATCACTTACAAGACGTATGGTCTCTACTGCGGCCAGAGTCCTACCGTCTCTTTACAATTATGGGCTTAATTAAGGCGGTAAATACAAAGCCCAAGTTTTCAAGTACAGTGGAATCTTGATGATACGATCACGGTTAATACAAATTTCCGGATGATACAAATTATTCTATGGTCCCTGCCGAGCCCCATTATTTTGCAATGTGCTAGAGAACGGTTGTTACGAATCGATTTTCGACCCACGTCGATTGATACGAATAAACGCCGCCCCACTGACGGCCGCGAAAAAGAGCAGCGCGCACAGTCACGCGCTTTCTCCCTTTCTCTTTTGGTGCGAAGGCGTGGACGCGGCGCCGGACAGCGCGGAGGCCGTGACTGGGCGCGAGTTTGAAGCTGTGGCGCTTTTGTTGCTTTTGTGCTTTTCCTCCTTTTCCGCGTGCCATCGGACGGAGTGGCTGCTGTGCTTCGGGGCGCATTCTTTGTGTTTGCGCCATTTTGCCTAGTCGCAGTGAGCTACGTCTACCGAGATATGATCTCGGCTGATTCCCGTGGCCGTATGCCGAGGTGCGGGAGCCTCCAATGGTGCGTCTTCCGTCGACTGCGTTATCGGCGTCGATGGCACAGGGTGATTGTTGGTTTCGCTGCTGGAGTCACACGGTGCAAGATAGCGTGGCACGTAATCCACGGTGCAAGGTAGCGCGGCACGTTCAGTCGAGTGCTCCTCCGCTTCTCCCGTTAATCGCCGTATTTTTCTTGCCGTAGGAGGCTTGCGCTTCCATATTCAGAAGGCGTGCTTCGTCCAAAATTTCTTCTCCAACGAGCGACGATCTATCACTAACCTGGGAGCTCTCAGTAATCCGAATTCTGCGTGTCAAGTGAAGACGCCTACGTGGTTTAGGAAGCAGACAGCTGCGGTTGCCATTTTGCCCCTGCCACAGCATCAACCAATGGAAAGACACCTTTCAGCACAGCAGCCAATCGGAGGCCCGCTTTCATCGGAGGGCCCGTGTGACTACCTATCACAGACCCGCGCTTCTTTTGTGTTTGTGCGTTTGTTACAAGACGGCGACGACGCACAAATTGAGAAGCGGAACAGGAAAACTTTGAGCTTTCGAACAATACCAAGATGGCGGGGCTCGGTGGCGGGAAGTACGAGATATGTCTCTGTGAACTGCGGTGCTTTTGCCCTTTTTCTTATGGACGAAGCACGGGGCCACTACGCCAAGTATCCCAAAAGACATGGGTGCGCCATGACAATGGTGAACTTGTTTCACCAGCTGGCTTCGATATGATAGCACCTAAATACAGCTCAGTTTTTGCAAGAGCTGAGCTAACCTCGATAACGCCTCTCGTGTGACAAGTGAACATACTTATGCAAAGCCTAATTGCTAAGAGACAGCCACTATCCATAATGCTTCCAGGTAAATTCAAGGCAAACTGCAACCTACCGGCACCTATTGGAGTCCGCGCCACCGGAAGTTACTGAAAAACGAAAAGGAAACAAGAGAGTACAGTTAGCAAGAATGTTCACTTGGAGTGGATGGTTATAACTAATCAGCTGACTTCAGCCAAACAGAAGCGGCACTACCTCTGGTATGCATGGAGAACTCCTGGTTGTAGAAGCCCCTGAGCGGGGTCGGGGAGGGTGTGACGGCAGAGGAAGGGGCCGAGGGAGGAGGGGGCCGATCACCAAATGGCAATACAGAGTATGGGTCCGGCTGGCCCGGCAGGAATGCTCGGCCGTAGCTGCCCTTCAGCACAGGCTCTGCGTACACCAAATGTGGGCAACAGTTGTCAATGCGGCACGACACGAACTGCTTTGTCATGTCGCATCACATGAGTGCTTACACCGAAAGCAAAGAAACAAGTAAAGAAAGCAAATCAAAGCATGGAATAACTCTCATTTGGCTTCCAAAACTTCTATGGTCAGCGAGAAAACACAAAGGGGGGAAGTGGGTTTTAAAGCCTTCTTTAGAGCTTCTTTACCAAATTTAATTAAACTGCACAATATTGTTCAGTGCTTTGTGCTGATTTCAAATATTCAGTCATACTTATAATAGGCCAATCAGTCCCAAGGTTAATAATAAAAATTACTACAGTGTAATATCGGTGATATAATTCTGCATAATACGTTTTGTGGCATAAAACGTTTTTTTCTTCTTTTCCCGGCCAATGTCTTACAGCAGCAATGTATTTCGGATGACACGATTTTCAAATGATAGGTGCAGATTGTATCAACGAGATTCCACTGTACTGCTTCCAGAAACAATGCAGCAAGGACTACTCACCAAAATATTGCTCTAGGCACAAAGCTCGATACTTGGAAGCATAAGGTTCACAATGGTAGGATTACTTTTTTGGTATAGCAAGTATCAAAAATTATACAGCACTCCTAAGTGTGTTGTGTTCAAAATGTAGCTAGCTCATTATTTAATCTACAGCCAAGAAAAAAAATTACAGCCAGTTATGCAAAAATCTGCTCCTACCCTTGTGTGCATTGTGCATTTACCCACGTGCTGTAATAAAGGTTATGATTCTAGGTGCCTGAATGGCTGCGACATACCTCCTAAAAGATAGCATGGAGCACAAAATTCGTGCTTCGTTAAAATGCAATAAAGTAAACAAAGCTCATTTGTAACTGAATACTAAAGAAAAAAAGAATTGAAATAAAGTAAAACGTTGTTAATTTGAAGGTCACCGGACAATGAAAATTCTTCGAATTAATCGAATTTTCTAATTAACCGAAATCAATAAAAAAAAAGAAAACAAGCAAGAACTTGCCGCAAAAAAAAAATCACCTTTATTTTCCATGTCCGAGAAAGATTACTCGAAGTAATCACTGATGCGGGATTACTTGGTGCGGTAGTTCGCCTCCCCCAAGTGCCATGCTCTCCAGCTGCCTCACAACACGCAGCATATATCACCCGCACTGCACTCAACAAAGTTGCGGACGATGTTCACAGAATCGATAACTGCCGCTAAAGCGGGCGTGTGGGTGCTTGACTCCAAAAATTTGGACTTGCTGGATATTCCGGACTTCAAAAATGCACCATCAGGGTTCCCATTGAGTTATGCATTTTCGCACTCAATTTTTCAGACGAATGGAGACCCCAAAGTTCAATTTTCCGGACTAAATCGTTCGTTCCGAGCCACGCTACCCAATCTTGGAGGACGCCACGTTGGATTTTGCACTGGCTTGGATTCCAGTAGCTCGCTCTATAGCCTCCAAGATTGGGAGGCGCGCTATTAATAAAGAGCTCGTGCCATCCTCCAGTCTCGGAGGCCATGCCCACTTTTCCTTGGCTGACAAAACGCTCCAAAGTACTGCACTTTTTCTTTCTAGTATACGCGGTCAGCACTATCGTCATAACCATTTATTGTGTGATGTTTTTTTTTTATTGCGATAGCAATTATATGGACACTTCAAGCGGATTTCGGCCGTCGACGTCGCCAGGTTCCGTATAAAGTCCAAGGGCGATAAAATCGTCGCTGCGCAGCCATATGTGCGAGTAAAAGCGCGCGGGGGACGCACGCTTTCACGGAGAGCGAACGCACGGCGGAGCGCAAACGGGACTTCCTCCGTCACGCCAAAGGCCGTGGGGGTATGGGAGGGAGGGAGGGGGCGGGGCGACTGCTGTACTGCGGCACCAAATGCATATCTTGCAACCGGGCGCAAGGGGAACTGGCGACTCAATCTCCCATGCGAAAGGAGGAAAGCGGGAAGGCAGCGCAGGAGGGAAGGAGGGAGGGAGGGGGGGGGGGACGACTTCTACTCTGCTAACTGCGTACTTAGTGCCGGTGCGGGTTGTCGCGCGCACCCTATCTTGAAAGCCATCTCCACACGGCTCTGCCCTTTGTATGCGCTGTGCTTCCGCCACTCAGTTTCCGTAGAAGCGATAGACCGCACGAACCTTCGCTCGGTGCGGCGGCCGTGCTCGTTCGTGCCAGCGTTTTGACAGTGGTTGTCTGCGGTCATTGAGTGTGACCTATTCATGTTTTCACACCACGCTTGTTAATTCAGTTAGTAAGTTTTTTTTTGTTCTAAAATTTCAGGTTGCTATTTTGAACGTGGCGTGTACACTGATCAGGTGTCTGAGAGACCCATGTCTTGGTGATCGGCGCTACCTCCTGTGCCTTCGCGAGAGCTAAGCGGTGCGAAGCTCGTTTCTTCGATCTCCATGGCGAACTCCGTTGGCAGAGATCGCCAACACGGTGACGTACGCGTCGACTGGACACGGAGACGACGTCACTGCTGCGCAAATAGTCTGTCATCTTCGTCTGCTTCTGCTTGCCAATTCTAGCTGCGGCAAGCACGTTTTGCAAGTAGTAGACGTGTCCAAGTGTTTCTCCGGCGTTGCTTTCTCTAACAAAAAATCGCTGCACGAGAGTCTCACAGCTACATCGGCAGCCCTCGGTTGTGGCTCGTTTTCGATGTCGTCATCAGCGTCGCCGTCACTTTCATGAATGCATTCATGGGGCCGAACGATCTGCACAATTTCGCTGTCCGTCAGTGGACCACATGTTTCCACAGTGCTGTCCACGGTGACGTACTCTTCAAAACGAACTGTCACCGAGAGCGGCGGCAAAGCTACCATCGTCAAGCTCACTTACTTGCACTTCCCCCGGCGGACAAGAAGCATCCCCTGAAGTTTTCATGAAACCACAAGCCCAGAAGCAGTTGGCGATAGTCTCATCTTTCACGCGGCCCCAAGCTCGCGCCAGCATGTGGATGGCACTAAGTAAACTAACTTAGTATTTAGAGGAGTTGTCCATGCACAAAATCATGCACTCGACGAGGTGCTGCCTGTACACGACCTTTACATCTTTTTATTATGCCTTGGTCCATCGGCTGCAACACAGACGTCGTGTTTGCAGGCAAGTATGCAAGACGGATAGCCTTTCAAGGTTGGTACATTCATGTGGGCACTGCATTGGTCCACAAGAAACAACACCTTGCGGTTCAACGACGCGAACTTGCGATCAAGTTTGGTGATCCACTCTCGGAAAATGTCGCATGTCATCCACGCCTTAATGTTTGAGGCGTAGCCCACAGGAAGTGTCTTCACGCCTTTAAAACACCTAGGCTTTGCGGACTTCCCTATCACAAGCAGGCGACATCGTTCAGTGCCAGTCATGTTTGCCGCAATCAGAACCGACACCCTTTATTTGCTCCGTTTGTCCCCAGCACAGTCGTCGTCTTTGAATGTCAAGGTCTTGTCTGGTAGCAGCCGGTAAAAAAGCGCAGTCTCATCTGCGTTAAAGATAGCAACCGGCTGATATTCGCTGAGGTACTGTACCTCGGGAAGTTTTTCAGCTTTCCATGTCACGCAAGTTCTGAGTTGACAGACGCCTTTTCTTCACACACGCTCTTGATAATCAGGTCATGCTGATGTTTGAAGAGCATCAGCCACCCATCCGATGAAGCGAAGTAGTCGATATCCATCATTGCTGCAAGCGATAAGGCTGTCGCCGCGACAACCTCACCACTGAGAGGAAGTTTGTTATTTCGAGCTTCTTTGGTCTAAATCAGGAATGCCTTCTCCAACTCCGGGTAAGCGCTGGTGCGCATTCGCTCCCGTGACATATTTAACTTGTCATTTTCAAGAGCATCCAATATCGAATGCTTATTTGTGATAAAGTTCTAGAGCGTGTTAGGCTTAATGCCGTACTTGCGTGCAATGTCTTGCTTGGCGGTGCCTCCTTTGTCAACTTTTTTCAAGACTTCTGACTTTCGTCGTCAGGTCAAGTGTTTGGTAAGATCCTCGAGTTGCCATTATCAATCGCCCCACTACGACACTCAAAAATCAGAAGCGTGGAGAAACACGCAGAATTTACGCCCGGCTCGACGAAAGACACAACGAAGCCAACGAAACGCCGGCGTTGACTAAACAATCTTGCTGTTTCAAGAGATGTGATGCTGTGGACAGCGGTGATGGCGATAACAGTGCGCTGCAGGCAGCTTCAATGGCGATGACACCAGCGTGGTCAGGTAGATGTTTTGGCATGTGAAAAATTGCGCATTTCATTGAAAAATTACGGCAGCCTCAAGGTTCTCGATTGAAAAATAACTTCTAATTAACTGATATTATGAGATTTTAACTTCGAATTATCGAGCAATTTTTTCCATAGACCTGCATACAAAACTGACGGGACCACTCCTTCACTTCTAATTAACCGAAAATTCCAATTAAGCCACTTCAAATTATCGGGAGTCAACTGTATACACTGCTAGCAAAAATAAATAGCAGGAAGTATGCACCCACCACGGAGGTTGAGGTCCCCGCGCCCGAAAACGGCACCCACATTGAAGTTCGGCCGGATGTGCGGCTCAAGGATGCGCACGGGCGGCAGGGCTCTGAGTCGCCCCATAAGGGCCTCCAGGTACACCTCATAGTCCTCGTCGGCACGCGAACCCTTGCGCGGCCGCTTGGCCCTGGCGGCCCCACCTCCTCCATGAGAAGAGGAGGGTGGGCGGGGCCCGTCGGGGCCTGCCCCCACGGCCTCCGAACTAGAGGGGGCCGACGGGGGCGGCCGCGGCTTCTTGGGCCGCTTGCGCTGCTGCTGACGCCGCAAAGCCAGGTCCTCAGCTGACGGCGGAGGGGGCGTGGGCTCGCGCTCCAGCTGGGCCCGCCGGATGTCTGCAAATGTGCCCGCCCGCCTCATTGTCAAGAGATGCGCTGTGCTACTCCTACACTCCATTACATACTTACCATGCAATGCTGTGAAGACTAGGCAACTTTTTACATTTTCTGCATTTTCGACCGAGGATTAGTGAGCACTGCATGACAGTAAGAAATCGAAATGTTCTACGTAATTTGGTGCACTGTCGACTTCATATATCGTAGTCTTAATATATGAAGCAATTGGCATGGAAAAAATTAAAGGTCTGAACCTGCTAACCACGGAACAAGCGCAGTGATATGCTCGACAACACTCATTGCACAGCTTTCACAGCACACTGCTTGCATTCGTGACCAAAACATAGTGCATCACATACTGCAAGCTCAAAGGCATACAAAGAATAGGTGATTTTGATGCAACGTTAACTAGAGACATTACAGTTCTAATATATGTAAAGAACCTATTCTGTAGGAGACATTGAAGATCAAAGGATAGCCACTTTACAAAACATGCGGAGTGATAAATTTCTGTGACTGCACTACTTGCATACCCTCCGCAGCGTTGCCTGCTACACATGAAACGGAGTAATAGTAGCACCTCTTACATGTGCATTCCCATCACCAGCGTTACTTAATTGCGCTTAAAACTATACAAAGCCAGAGACTGCCAAACACTGTGACATCAAGAAGCACAGCTTTAAGAGCTTGAAGCCAAAATGTAACCCACCTCTCACTTCTACAGCAATTTCATGCATCCCAGGTTTTTTCTGCTTGTAAAAGCCATTTGCATGCTATTTCATATCTTATTATGTCAACCTAGCATAATATTAGTAGAGCCCCTAACTTTATGCGGTGGAAAATTTGAAATTCTGCAAATCAAGATAGAGAAATCTGCAAAATTCCGCGGCAACATTGAACAGACATAAGGTACATGTAAC
The DNA here is from genome assembly GCF_013339745.2 of Dermacentor silvarum. Taxonomy (NCBI): domain Eukaryota; kingdom Metazoa; phylum Arthropoda; class Arachnida; order Ixodida; family Ixodidae; genus Dermacentor; species Dermacentor silvarum. The sequence continues at coordinate 60,825,925 of NC_051159.1, read as the reverse complement.
AGCCGCCATGTTGGATTTTCCGCTGGCTTGGCTTCCAGTGCCCCCCGTGTATAGCCTTCAAGATTGGTAGACACATGCTATCCTCCCGTCTCCGAGGCCATGCCCGCTCTTCCTTGGCCAGCATAACGGTCCAAAAAGCGGCACTTGCTTTTTTTTTTTTCGGTCAGCTCAGCACTATCGTCATAATAACTTAAGCGGAACCCTTTTTTTTTTGTGTTTTTTGGTCAAGTTTCGGTTGCGCCGTACGCTGTGTGCGGGTGAAAGCTTGCGAGGGTCAGCCGGCAAGCGCAATTTAATCTCGCGCACGCGAGAGAGGAAGGCGGCCGGAGGCGCGCGGACTTCGTTCGCTCGCGGGGCACGGGGAGAAGGCGACGGAGACGGTGGGGAGTTGCGTTCAGCTCTTGCGGCCGCTGCCGACGGAGCTGCCGCGCAGGCACCGTATCTTGAAAGCGATCTGCGATGGGTACAAAGGGCGTGCGCCGAGTGCCAGAAGCTTCGTATGCGCTGTTTTTTTTTTTTTTTTTTGCGACGTTCGCGTTCAAGCGAGAGAATAGACAGCGTGAAGGTCAATTTGCCCGCGGTCATCGAGCGAGATCTGTTCATGTAACCTGTGCGCGCGTGACACCGTGCTTATTTAGTTGCTAAGCGCATATTTGCCGATAAAACTAACATCCTTACTTCGTATCGCTGTCTATTAATTTAATCGCAATCGATGCTCCGCCTTTTGGGCGAAACTGCGACATTTTTCTTAAGCCGCTCTAAGCCTCAATTTTTTTCTATCGGGGGGGGGGGGGGGGGGGGGGGGGGGGGGAGAGTTTTTTGGACTATTCGGTTTTCCGGACTGCTCGATTTTTCGGACTATTTTTCAGTCCCCGCGAAGTCCGGAAATTCGGTCGGCTCCTGTAGCACCATCTTGTGAAAACTGCGAGAAACAGCGTTTCGCTGCTGCCTCAAAAAGCAACAAGCAAAAAATCGCATTTCCGCGAAAAAACATCAATTCCGTGCTTTTTCGCGGAAAGCTAGGGCCTCTAAATATTAGTGACAATGAGAATGTTACCAAAGCACATCATAAATTTTTTGCCTGTTTCTGGCACATTACTTACCGCCGAAATAACACTTCTTTGGCATTTATATGAGTTCTAGAAGTACCTATTCATCCTTTGTGCCACACGCTAGCATGCTTGCAAAAGGTGGTTTACTTTAGCCAATATTCTAGGGCACTGCCTTAATGAAGAGATGCAGACAGCAATAACTGATAAATAATCTTTTACTGAATGATGCGGACCCGTAACAGCAGCTCTCACATGCCAAATTCTGACATGCAGTCAAGAAAGTAACGCATAAGTTTTCGTGAGTAGGTAGTGGTGATCTATTTTAGTTGTTCTTGCAGACAAAGTCAGATGAGCAATCTCTTGGAGCACATTTCGTCACTTTGCTTGCCTGAGTGGCAGTGTGCACAAGCACAAGTCAAGACAATAACAAAGTTAGGTCTGCCTTACGTACCCAAATATGTAAGTTTGCGAACTTTGGTTTCCTCAGGTTTGTCACCACCTTCTGCAGGAGTCGTCGTCGCTGTCGTTCCCCCTGGGGCTTGGCCGGTGGCCACAGACACTGCTGGTTGTGAGGGCTGCGTTTCCGATGCAGACGCTGTCGTGGCTGGTGTTGTTGCTTCGGCATTCTCCGCTGTCTCTGCCAAAGCCGGCGCTGCCTGATCGGATGACGTGGAGCACTGCTCGTTCGATGGACTCGAAGGACGTGACGCTGGCTGTGGTGCAGCCTGTGTTACAGCCTCCAAAGGACTATTCTCGGATTTTCTGCATCCTGGCTGGCTAGTGGGAGCGACCTTATGATGCACAAAGTAATAAAAAAATCACACACACATTATGAATGTCCATTCAAAACAAGAATTCAACTAAGCTCAAACAACACACCACCTCAAAAGCCAATTTAAAAAACAATTTTTTTTTTTGCTCTGGCTAAAGGTACGTTAGACGAATATGGCAGTGCTTTTATAGAGGTACATCCAACGTATTTGGTTTGTTTTTGTATGCTTCATGTTAAGATACATCAGGCCATAAGCATGCTGGACAGCTTAATACACACTTCCCTTGCATTGGCACTCATTCTGCGTGTGGCGCCGTTCCACGCCAAACGTCCCAGACATTGCGCTCGACCCTCTTCGATTCTATTACAAAAAATTGTAGTCAATCATTTTGGTGGAGTACTTGTTCTCATAAGGTATTTTTGGAAGAAAAAGCTTTTTCTGGGTCTTACAGTGATTTGAATGTTGCCTAGGTGGGCGAAACCAAGGTTGCAAATAAACACCCAAAAAAATACAATACTACACGGAGCACCTTAAAAATCGGTTGGTTGCTAGAAAAGGAATTGCGCTTTCTTATTCCCTCCCATTGGCAGCTACTTTGTCTCACAATGTGGTTTGTGGTGAAGGAATACGGCGATGATGCACAAATTTTCACTATTTTTTAAAAGAGTACAAGTTTTCCAGACACAGCACAACTGCATCACGTCGCTGGATAGTTGGCAGCAAGCGTGTCAAAAATGTATTGAAGTCGATGGGCGAGTAGTTTCGAAGTGGCAGAAGTGCAAACATTGAAAAATGTGCGAAATGCTTCATGTTCAGGCACATGAGCAGCACATTAGGAACAAAGAACAATGCGAGGCACATCACAGGCATTGTGTCAGTGCCTGTGTTGCGCCTTGCATTGTTCTTTGTCCCTAGCGCACTGCTACTAGATTCCCATATACAGGTCAAAAGCTTTCAACAGTCACACAAAAGTTTTCAACAGCCACACAGGAGAGTAGATATTGTACTTAAGCTAGAAAGACGTCACACACATTGTAAACAAAATTAATCGTTTTGCATATAAATTTAAATGATGAGCTCAATGACATTAAAAGCTTGCCTGGCAATGGCACTACTGGAAAAAAGAGCAAAACAAAATGCTTTACATAAGCCTCCTACCAGAGAAAATATTTTGCATGTAATGGCAAGCCTCAGATGTTGAAGGGTGAGCATGCAACAACACTAGAGTAACAGCACACACCCCTAAAAATATTACTTCTTCTAAACTACTACACATTGCTTTTCTGTTTTACCACATAAGGTCACTGCGGCTGAGATTTTTGCATTTGCAAGAGATTTAGTGGAAGATTCGGTTACTGTTGGTAAACGCCTATCCTGCATGCACTGATTGTTAAAAACATAACACAAGAACTGTTTTTTTTTTTTTTTGCAAATACTGTCAGCGACCAATTTTTTGGACATGGCCAATAATTCGGATGCATTCGCGGCATTGCACGTTCCCCATAGAGCCAATGTATAAAAACGTCTGAAATTTCGGATGCAGAAATCCTTTGCCGTCTGACTTTCTGGACTTTTTGCCATGACTGCAGGTCCGAAATTGCATTGATCAACAAAGCCACCAACGCCGCCACATTGATTATCGTCCCACCTCGAACAGGCGCTCTCGCACGCAGATCTGCTGGGAGCCATAGCCACCACCGCGGCAACTGCCAGGCCTAGCTACTTCGACTGTTCACTACCAAGCTACTTGCTGTTCGGTGCTGTTTTTTCATTAAAACAATTCGCCCCTGCTGCACCGACTCTGCCTTTGTAATCCTCACTAATGATTTCGAAGCTTGGAAAGCCCAACGCGTCGCAAAATGCCAGTTCCAGAAAGTCAGCTTCCCCTCAATACAGCAGTGTTACGCAGTCAGGCATACGCAAAGTATTGCGGTGAAGTATACCAAGAGTCAGAAGGAGCAATTGTCACGGGACACAGAGTGTATTCCTTAATTATCCATGCATGCATCTGCCATCTCCTGTCACATTACGAGCACTGATATGCCTAGTAAGTGTACTGGCAGCCCTTCAGAGCTATTTCGGATGCGGCTGTGGCGATTTGAGCCCTTGGGGCAGTAAGAGGCATGCATTCCTTTTTTGGACTGCCTGAATTTGCTGATGTTTTCGCAGCTTCTAGGGAGTCTAAAAAATCGAACATTGACTGCACATTTTTTTTTTACAAAGTCTAAACTCACCACTCGATATAAAGAAAAAAAGTTGTCGCAGTTTCACCTGAAAGGCGAAGCATCAATTGCGATAGCAAATTTGAAGAGAGCTATACGGAGTAATGATAGCAGCTTTATCAGCTGTATAAACTTGGACATGCAGCAGCACCGGCAACACGCAGAACTGTTGTCGACGCCGTCGGCGTTTTGCCCGCGTTCGCTCAAAATGCGTGTGGCGTTGGTGACTGTTGCCGGAGCCTCTGATATAAATAGGCACTTGGTGCCGCAGCTAAACGTCGCCTCCCTTCCCTCCCCCTCCCCCCCCTCCCCCACGGCCTTTCGCGCGTCGGAAGAAGGCACGTTTGCTCTACATATATGGTGATTGTAGAAGAGGAAAGAGTCGCCTACTTCTGCAGCCCTTAAGGGAGCACAGCGCAGAACGCGCGTTTGTTCTCCGCCGTGCGTTCACTCCCCGTGAAAGTGCGCGTCCCTCGCGCCCTTTCACTCGCACATACAGCGTTCGGCGCGCGGCGACGATTTCATCTCCATTGACGTCATACGGAACCTCACGGCGACGGCGACGCCGACGCAGAAATCTGCTTTTGAGTGTCCATATAATTGCTATCGCAATAAAAATGTAGGCAGGCCATTGTTACGTGTTTGATGATCCACGCCACACGCTCATTCACACTGCACGAGAAGGTTTGCAGGGGAAGTGCACTACTTCCGAATATAACAAAATCACATGCGACAAAGGCCAGACAGTTATAGTTCCTTTGCAGCAACTGCAATGTTGCACATGCAAACCTGCAAGCGAAATTGAACCACGTGAAAAAGGCTTATGCAGTATGAATGCTGGCTGGCCCTGGGTACCTCAGGGAGGTCTCCGGCAAGCGGCTTGTGTGTTTCAGCTGAGGGACAGTTCTGCAGCAGCTGCTTGAGGAGCACGTTCTGCTTGCCTCCAGTGGACCCCTCAGGCTCTTCAACAGAACCCTCGCATGCTTTCACAACGGGGCTCTCTTCCACAGCGGCAGCCGCTGGTGGTGCATCTGCACAGGGTGAGGAGGAAGGTAAATTACCTTAAATAACTAAACTGGCATGACATTTCTGACTTTTCATTTCTTGGGCTCTAAATTGTAGTCCTACACCTTGAAACCCTGGAAAAAGCACTGAAAAGCCTCATACCACCTTACACACCTCATTTATGTGATTACAAGGTGGTCATGATTATAAAGCAGGGGCACAATTGGAGGGACCCAAGAAAAAAAAAAACAAGTGTGCACACCAATATAAGGCGATATAGAGTAGCCGACGGATTATCGAGACTCGGCGGCGATCACCTGAAATATTGAATTACTAACACAGCCAGAATGCAAAATGGCGACCATGAAATAGGGGGGAAGGGAGCTTCAACATGCAGAGTGCAAGGTTATATGCAAATTTTGCCTTCCGGTGTGGCTTCACGGCAGTGCTAATTACTTTCTTAGCAGAGTGGCTTTACGGCAGTGCACGCCGTGAAGCCACACTATAAGGCGAAATTCGTGCTGCCATGACAGTGAAGCCACACTTAAAAGGCAAAATTTGCATATAAGGCAGGGGGTGACTTCGAGGCTAAGAATTCTGGGGAAAAAAACCTCGCCTTATATTCGAATAATACGGTAATTTACTTTAATAGCCGTTCTACAAACAAGTTCCAATATTGTTTCAAAGGAGGTGTATGTGTCATGATGTCATGGTGCAGAAGGTTGTCATATGGGAGCAGGATGTCATGATGTTTTGGCACTCGCTCTGGTTCACTTGGCTGCCTGCTATAACAAGTAAATTTAACTTTTTTGTTACTTTTACATTACGTGTTAAAGGTTGCCTTAAGCACAAGCCTTTTACGGGTTACATACACACTAACCACAATTTATCTTTACATGCAGCACACCAGCAGCGGCAAACTTGGAACAGGATAGACTGACAAACAACACATTTTTTTTAGACCACAGTTACTTTTTCGCCAAATCTGCTATTGATGTCACGTGCTTCAGGAACTTGTCTGGAATATAAACTTGCTCAAGGCAAGTATACCACTCTGGCGTCCTTTCACCATCAGAAGACTATCAACGGTAGAAATGAAGACCGACAAGTGTAACATTTTCATGAACAGCATTTATTTTTGTTAGAACTTGACGCAATAGTTTTAACATCATAGAACACGCCCCAATTCGTAAACTTTACAGGTAATTTGGGAGAGTCAGCAAGTACGGTTCTCATGGACCGTTTTATACATGCAAGTAAACCTATGTTTATATACCCTTTACGAGTGTATAACACATCAGGTCGGGGTCTGTGAAGAAGTTTCACAAAAACACCCCTGTTTAATGAAGCTGTGCGGTTTTATAGTTTGAGGTAACAAGCAAGAGGCCAGACAGAGCCAGGTGCAATCAATAAATGCTCATGTTATCTATGTACTACTACTGTTGAATGTTTATTGAATGTGAATTTTGAAAAAAGAAAAGAAAAAGAGCTGTTTATTTTTGGCCTTTAAAAAGACACTAACAAGGAAAATAAGCTGGGCTGCATTAGTAAATCACCCTTCCACCAGAATGCAAAAAAAAAAAAAAATCCCCTCGTACTGCGAGATGAGGCTTGGTAAGGCAGAAAACACAGGAACGAAAACAGGTGGCGTTGTCTTAAGTTCCCGCAACAGCTTGGCGAGGTGTCATATATTTTCATGGTGTCTGCTCAGTCCTAGTTAATCGCTTATCTGTAAAGATGAATCAGATTGTGCTCTAAACTTTGTCTCACAAAACGCAGGCAGTGCAGCCAAAGCGACAAGCCTCGGCATGCCGTTTGGGGCCGCGAGTTAAAACCTAGTTCCAGCGCCGTCGTGCACTGTTTGGCCCATTAGTTCCCAACGAGAGCTTTTTTTTGTGTGTTTTATTTCTGTCAAAACGCTTTAACAGCAAAGTATTCATGAACTTTCATCCCGTTTTCAATATTTGTCTTCAATTTTTCATTGCTTAGGCTTAACAACAGCGGCTGCACTGGCTGGTCATGGCCTCCGAGATGATGTGGCGCGGGCGGCGACAAGCATCAGGCGCTACTACATCTCAGAGGATAGCACCTTGTCCTGTCATCTTTCTTGTGTCCGTTGTTTTGCGCTAAACAAAGTAATTATGGATTCGCACCTAACTAGCCTGCCAACACATTGTCAGAGGCTATAGTATACAAATGTTTGCTCCGCGGCAGAGGAACAAACTGCTTTCACATTATCGCACTCCTAATTGGCTCATAGCCATTGTAGCCTCCACTTTGCTGCCAACATACTGTGAGACAGAGTGAAGCCCAATGACAGAATTTGGCAAACTTCAAAACAGTTACTGAGCCACATTGGCCCAAGTATGAGAAAATAATTGGAAATCTGTGACATCACACAGATGTACCGGTGCCAAGGTGTCATTGCGAAGTATTAAAAATGAAACTTTGACCTTGATTTTCTCTTCCAATAACCAAATTGTTACAACAAAATCAACGAAAATAAGAGTTTCGAAAGAATACCTGATCAGAACTGAGCAAGTGCTTCTATTTAGTGTCCCTTTACAGGCATGGAAAAATGTTGGTTACACATGTTACTGCGTAATGACAACCTAGTTAAGTCTACATGCACAAACTTTATAGACATTCGGCTGCATTTCCTTTTCTTTTCCTTCTGAATACTTCTCACCCTTTAGATCTGATGCCATATTCTGGTCTTACTTTAATAAAGCCGCTCCTGCAGAGTAGCATCAGCATGTATTATGAGCCTCTAAGAACAAGAACCGTACCACATTAATTAAAGCAACCAAAATGCACAGCTACACCTCAGCAAAGCAATGTTCTTGGGCAAGTTGGCCCGTGTTCATGAGGACTCATCCCGTTGTCTTCCTTGTCTCCGCACTTTTTTCCTGCTTGTCTTTTTTTCCCTTTCGTGAACAGCCATGCCTGTGCGCCGAATTTCACTAAAGGTTGTATCATCAGCCAACAGCACCTCTCCTGCCTTTTCTCCTAAGGCTCCACCAGAGAGCTGCCATACCTGAATCCAAGGCGGCCATCGTGCCAGGTTCCACTTTGATCGTCACCGGAGGTGCCGCCGCAGCGGTCGCTGCAGCTGCGGGGCTGGCTGTCGGGCTGGCTGACAACCTGGTGCTGTCGGTGGCCAGTGCCCCGAGGAGGGGACTTGCCACGGGAGCGGCGATGGTGGCAGGTGGGGTGGCAGCGAGAGGGGGGTTCTGTGTCTGTTCGGGAGGAGGAGGAGGGACATCATCGCAAGGAACATTACTCTCATCATGGCTTGCCACCGCCTCAGCCTCCACCGCCTCAGCCGTGCTGGCTGGCCGCCCAGCGCTCTCTTTCTCCTCTTCTGGAGGAGCAACCTCTTCGCCATTCTCGTCTTCTGACTCCTGTTCCCAGTGCAAGCACGGACGGAAACGTGGGGGCAGAAGAGAGAAACACGAGGGGAAGGGTGCCGGAAACAGGAGGATTGACAGGGGGAGAGAAAAGGAGCACAGAGGAAGAAAGGAAAGAAAAAAAAGAGAGAGAGAGAGACATGCTTGTAACCACCACACATGCACAAAACAATCAGTATGCAAGACGAAACATTCCACCCCGTTGAGGCATCTGCAACCAACTTGTTGCCTCGATAATGTAACTTGCAATCAACTACAGTAACCACATTATTTAAGTTGGGAGCCTGGTCTTTGGTGAACTTTTTAAAAATGTAGAAAAATTTCAGATAGGTGTTCATTTTATGTGCTTATTTCGAATATGCCATCCATTCTTGTTTATCACATTTGATTCTAATTTTGTGCAAGCTTCCTTTACTTAATTTCCTGAAAGGTTATCAAAAGTTTAGTTCTTCAGATTTTGCTAAACAAGGCATCAATGGCTTTTAAACATGATTCAAGAAATCCAATAGCTCCAACCTCAGTGCTCTGTTTAACCCTGTAACAGGAGTTGTAATATTTCAAAGGTGACACTAAGAAAAGTGTTTTTCTAGAAGTTTTCATAGCCTCACAACTCCTGTTCTCTTAAAGCCAGTGATAGCATGTTTAGAAAATAAAGTAAAACAAGCTTGCATAAAATTAGAACTAAATCATACAAACAAAAAGGGACCTCATATTCGAAATAAGCATATAAAATTAATGCATCTACAGCTTTTCAGCACCATAACTCTCAGAATAAATAGTTATTAAAAACTTTTGGTCTAAGACTAGGCTCTTTCTTAACTATGCCATCACACACAGAACACCACCCACAACCAAGAAGAGATAAAAACTGGGCAAGCAATAAAGGAGAGAGAGGATGAAAAATATTTCACTCAACATTTACCGAACATGCTCCCCGTGCTACCATGACACCGTGCAATGTTCCAACATTTGATAGTAATCTTCTAGTCAATTGTAAATTACATTTGGCTACTTGTGACAGGCAACAGCCAAGACCAGTCAGGGCACGAGTTGCAGACACTGATGTACCGCACATAACATACAACTCAAGATACTGTAATAATCTGCATAAAACATGTGAGCTCACATATAATGCGGGAGGTAAAAATTAGAAACCACTAAAGAATAACCCCTGCGAAACGTTTTGTCTGCAAATTGAAAGTTTCAGCATCGACAAGGCAATTATTTGATGAAGCCTTGCATTTTCATGTCAGCGCAAGCTCCTGGCCATCCAGAGAAATCACTCAATGCGGCTGACAATGATATGAATGCCAGTTTTGTTCCTGATGCTCACAAGAACTTCCATTTCACAATATTTTCAAATCAAAACGGTGAGTGATAATGTACAACAGATCAGGAAAACACAAAATGCAAACTTAATGTGCGAGTAAATTAAAAAAGAAAAGGGGTAAGAGAAAAATGAGAACAACACATTGCATTACAAACACAAACCAACACAAAACAAAACAATCAAAAAGTGTGTTTTTCATTTCCTCACATAACGATTGCACACCAAACTTGCTGACGTGAAGTAGGAGACACATGGTATGATTTGACGCCCGATAAGGCGTCCCGACGCATTTAGCCATGCCGTAGCACCAGATCAGATGCCTGGCGTACACTAAAAGTAGGGGAGACACGGCCTGATTAGACTTCTAATACAGCGTCCGACGCGCCGAAACAGCAGCCGGATCCGAGGCGTTTTGCCGTGCCGTAGAGCCAGATCAGACGCTTGGCGTGAGACAGAAGGTTGTTCTAGAACCTTTTTATGAGTGGAGCGATTGGGCCTTTCCGTCTGACGCGTTTTGCAGCACCAGTAGGTGGCGCATTCGCTGACAATTGAAGGTACATTGCAGTAACGCATGTCGAGCGCTAGAGCACGGCCTGTCTGGAACGCGCGATCTGGCGTCTCAGCAGACACCTGCCCCAGACCAGCCACGAGTAGAGCTATGGTTTGGTAGATGTGTTCAATAACTAGCGATGTTGAATAGATGTGTTCAATAGACACGCGGGAACGGCAGCCGGACCCGAGGCATTTTATGTGCCGCAGCACTGGATCGGATGTGGGCGTCCGATACAATGTTCGACGTGTCAGATCCGGCTGGCATTCCTGCGAACGGAAACCATATCGCATTGTGCATCTCCTGCTTTTTAGAGGTGGCCCCTGAAAAAAAATCACTACAAGTTTAACCCTGCATTAAAAATGCACCCCGCAACTTTGTGCAAATTTTTCAAAAAGATAAGTGCATGCATTGTGTGAATAAATACGGTAAGTATATGCAGGCTATCAATGTCATTTCTTTTTGCCTTAGAACGAACTAGGCTTTCATTTTGGTTGACCTGCCCCGTTCCTTGCAACAGCATGTAACAAAGCTTGAATACATGAATCAGCAAGTAGATGTGAAGGCTATTCCACAAATCTACGGTTGGCTTCACCAAACACAGTCGCACCCAGTACCGATAACACTACAGTATTTCTATACTCCACCTCTTAACATGCTTCCAGAGAATAACTGAAAGGTACTGATGAAATAAACTATTAAGTGGCCTTGCCAAAAGAACCAAGGAACGTCATTATGGCTTTAGTTACTTTAAGAGTGTCTTGTTTGTGTACCCAGGCAGAAAATCGTTGAACACACCACAGAGTCAGGCTAGGTACACACCGTCTGTGGTGTGTACACACACTGAGAAGGGAATACACCACACAGAAGAGATGCACTGGTATAAATTAACCTTGGAAAAGAATGTCATGCAATGGTAAACAAGAGCAATGACAACATGTAAAAAATTTTCCCTATCTGCTCACTCAGCCACCAGTAGCGTTAATCCCAGTGCTGATCCCAGTGCTAATCCAAAGGCTAATCTTGTACACGTAAGTACCATATTTACTCACATAGTGAACGCACTTTTTTTCCCAAAAATATGCGCAAAGTTGGGGGGGGGGGGTGTGTTAATTATGTGGGGCAAAATTTTCAGCAATATTTTTTCTGCGGCCACATCTAAAAGTGCCGCCATTTCACCTGAAAGGTGAACCATTGATTGCAATTGTAAATGCGTAGGCAGCTACACGAAGGTAATAGTTTTATAGACTGTATAAACTTGCAAACATTCGCTAACCATGTAAATTAACAAGCATAGTGTCAGCGCGCAGGCACACATGAACACATCACACTCGATGACCATGGACACTCGCTGTAAAAACGTTGGCGTGAGGAAGCACGGCAGCAACAGTGACCGAAGTGACCTTCGTGCTGTGTATTGCTTCAACACAAACTGAGAGGTGAGAACAGAGGACGCACTAAAGTATAAGCGTCGTCGCACTGCTAGACTCGGCCCCCCAATGCAGATCGCTTTCAAGATAAGGCGAGCACGGCTGCGCAGTGTGCAGTTGCTGCACCACCCCCTCCCTCCCCTACCCCCTACGACATGCGCGCAACGGAATACAGCGCATTTCCTCCCTCGAATGCGGGAGATTGAGTGCAATCATCGGCGCCAACGGCAAAAATGTGCCTGGAGTGTCCATATAATTGCTATCGCAACAAAAGTAGGAGACACACGGTACGATTTGGCGTCCGATTGATTCGGCGTCTGATACAGTGTCCGATACAATCGTATGCGCCGGACGCCTCATCAGACACCGAATCGTACTCCAACTTCACGGCAGCAAGTTCAGGGTGCATTTATTATGCGAGGAAAAGAAAAAAACACACTTCTTTAGTGGAAAAGTGGGGGGTACATTCATTATGCGAGTAAATACAGTACCTAAGCAGTAAGTTCAATTGGTAAAGCATGCAGAAAGCTATCTTTTCAGCAGCTTTCATTTCCCTTTACTTTATTATTTTCTTTATTTCAATTAGACATAACAATTAACTTCCCCTATGCTTTCTCTGGCTTCACTGGTTGTTTCCTTGCAGAGTTGTAACTAACAAGAAGATCAAGCCCCTCAAATATCCTTATTCTCGTCGCTCGCGCTGTTCAGAGCATTAAAAGCTTCTCACAAGCAATCACCATCCTTATCACGACACATATATAAAGCAACACAATAATTAATTTGTTAAGCCTCTTTAGTCACTGAAAAGAAAGCAGGCAAACAAACCTCATACTATACCTTCATGGTGAAACAGCACTACAAAAAAGACGAGAGAAGAACACAAGGACGAGCGCTCGTCCTTGTGTTCTTATCTGTCCGTGTTTTTGTAGCGCTGTTTCACCATGAACGTATTGTACCAACTAGCTTGCACCCAGATCCTATTAACTCAAACTATACTCGCAGACGAGAAAGTGCAAGAATTGGGTTGAAGATGAATATGCAGAAGACAAAAATAATGTTCAATAGCCTGGCAAGGGAACAAGAATTCAGGATCGCCAGTCAGCCTCTAGAATCTGTAAAGGAATATGTTTATCTAGGTCAATTACTCACAGGGGACCCTGATCATGAGAAAGAAATTTACAGAAGAATAAAATTAGGTTGGAGTGCATACGGCAGGCATTGCCAAATCCTGACTGGGAGCTTACCACTGTCGTTGAAAAGAAAAGTGTACAATCATTGCATTCTACCGGTGCTAACATACGGGGCAGAAACTTGGAGGTTAACAAAGAAGCTCGAGAACAAGTTAAGGACCGCACAAAGAGCAATGGAACGAAAAATCTTAGGAGTAACGTTAAGAGACAGGAAGAGAGCGGTGTGGATCAGAGAACAAACGGGGGTAGACGATATTCTAGTTGACATTAAGCGGAAGAAATGGAGCTGGGCAGGCCATGTAATGCGTAGGATGGATAACCGGTGGACCATTAGGGTTACAGAATGGATACCAAGAGAAGGGAAGCGCAGTCGAGGACGGCAGAAAGTCAGGTGGGATGATGAGGTTAGAAAATTCGCAGGCGCAAGTTGGAATACGCTAGCGCAAGACAGGGGTAATTGGAGATCGCAGGGAGAGGCCTTCGTCCTGCAGTGGACATAAAATATAGGCTGATGATGATGATGATGATGATACTCGCAGACAATTTTCTGTGACAACAAAGGGAAACCTACAGAGGCAGAGCTTTTGTATGTGTTACAAAGCGAAACTCTGCGATGAAATTTGATGACGTCAGTGCTGCTGCCAGCATCCAAAAACGAGCACGCAAGTGCATCAGAATTGGTAGAAATGCTATGTTGCCGTTAATGAGTGGCATGCAACACCAATACCATCTTCCATACCATCACGTTACAATCGATGCCCTCGATCGTAACGCACACCCGGTTTCCGTGACCAAAAGAGAGGGGAAAAAATCCTTTATACTAGCATGGGTTCTCAAAGTGGGTTCCGCAGGCCCCTGCTCGGGGTTCCGCGAGCCACTGATAAATTTTCCCTGGTCCCGCTCCCGACAAGTGTCTAAAACGGCGAACACGAGGTGCGCTTGATCCAAAGAACCTCCATTACCCATGCCCGAGTGTCAAAAAGCACATCACAGTGCGTAACAGCAACGCGCGAACTGCGCAATAAATACGCAAGCAGCTTGTAGCCACCCAACCTCTGAGAACGGGCAGCGTGCCTAAGCTTTCGCACTTGAATCTCACTTGAATCTCGGAGGCCGTAACTTACCACCATGCGCCTTTCTCCTATTTGTAGATAGGGGTAGGTGCCGATAGCGTGCGCACTGACCTATACGTTGAAGGGGAAAAAAAAACGAAAAAAAAAAAAAAAAAAAAACGCGGAGCACCGCAAATGCGCGCCGCAGAAGAGCAAGAACGGCGTAGCGTCCAACCGAAACGAAGCGGCGCAGTCCGCATCGCCGTGGTCCTCAGCGGCAATCGTACGCGGCACGTGACTGACAGCAACGCCGAAGCGCTTCGTGCCTAATTGTGCCTTTAAAGCCTTTATTCTTGCGTTTATCGCCGCGCGTAACACCGCGTTGGCGGCTAGCCGCGTGCCTCCGTAAGTGCGTAGTCGCTATCTCTGATCGCGTCGATAACCACCGCAGTTTCGTCCGCAGCGGTTGCGGCAAATAGTAGTTTCGTTTTCACTCGATGCGCGCGTCGGTGCGTGCCTTCACAACTGCGTATCGCCTCCCATGGCAGCGTCGATAGCGACCGCAGTTTCGTCCGCACTTCTTGCAGCGAAAGGTAGTTTCGTTTTTGACTTGGTGCGTGCGTCAGCCGCCTGCCTTCTGAACCGCAAGATCGCCGTCCATGATCGCGTCGATAGCGGTCGCGGTTTCGTCGACAGCGGTTGCGGCAAGCAGTAGTTTCGCTTTTACTCAGTGCAAAGCTGTCGAAGATAAAAAGCACCGGCTACATCGCGATGGACGGACAATTTGTTGGCGAGCTGAGTGGCGAAAAAATAACCGAGATGTATGTGCGCCCGTTGGTGCAAAGCGCGTCTCAGATGAAAACGCGCGCCGCGAAGGAGTGTCGCGAGGCCTTCGCCGCTGCTAGCCCTAATCAGTCATGAGATGAAGAGAATTTCAGCTTCCGCACTGGTCTTGTGCTAAATAGAAACAAGATTTGCCGATTCATTGAGTAAATAAAAGCGTGTTGACGTATTGCAGCATTTGTTTGTTTTCTTCATACCCTCGATAATTCGGTTAAATCAGGCGGGGTTCCTTGGCACTTTATGGAGCTTAGCAGGGTTCCTCGGGATGAACGTACCTGAGAACCCCTGGCGTAGACAGCTACACGAAGGTAATAGTTTTATCGACCGTATAAACTTGCAAACATTCGCTAACCATGTAAATTAACAAGCATGGTGTCAGCGCGCAGGCACACATGAACACACCACACTCGATGACCATCTCGCTGTAAAAATGTTGGCGTGAGGAAGCACAGCAGCAACAGCGTGCTGTGTATTGCTTCAACACAAACTGAGAGGTGAGAACAGAGGACGCACTAAAGTATAAGCGTCGTCCCACTGCTAGACTCGGCCCCCCAATACAGATCGCTTTCAAGATAAGGCGAGCACGGCTGCGCAGTGCGCAGTTGCTGCACCACCCCCTCCCTCCCCCACGCCATGCGCGCAACGGAATACAGCGCATTTCCTCCCTCGAATGCGGGAGATTGAGGCGCAATCATCGGCGCCAACGGGAAAAATGTGCCTGGAGTGTCCATATAATTGCTATCGCAACAAAAGTAGGTGACACACGGTACGATTTGGCGTCCGATTGATTCGGCGTCTGATACAGCGTCCGATACAATCGTATGCGCCGGACGCCTCATTAGACACCGAATCGTACTTCAACTTCACGGCAGCAAGTTCAGGGTGCATTTATTATGCGAGGAAAAGAAAAAAACACACTTCTTTAGTGGAAAAGTGGGGGGTACATTCATTATGCGAGTAAATACAGTACCTAAGAAGTAAGTTCAATTGGTAAAGCATGCAGAAAGTATCTTTTCAGCAGCTTTCATTTCCCTTTACTTTATTATTTTCTTTATTTCAATTAGACATAACAATTAACTTCCCCTATGCTTTCTCTGGCTTCATTGGTTGTTTCCTCGCAGAGTTGTAACTAACAAAAAGATCAAGCCCTTCAAATATCCTTATTCTCGTCGGTCGTGCTGTTCAGAGCATCAAAGCTTCTCACAAGCAATCACCATCCTTATCACGACATATATATAAAGCAACACAATAATTAATTTGTTAAGCCTCTTTAGTCACTGAAAAGAAAGCAAGCAAACAAACCTCATACTATACCTTCATGGTGAAACAGCGCTACAAAAACACAGACGAGAGAACACAAGGACGAGCGCTCGTCCTTGTGTTCTTATCTGTCCGTGTTTTTGTAGCGCTGTTTCACCATGAACGTATTGTACCAACTAGCTTGCACCCAGACCCTATTAACTCAAACTATACTCGCAGACAATTTTCTGTGACAACAAAGGGAAACCTACAGAGGCAGAGCTTTTGTATGTGTTACAAAGCGAAACTCTGCGATGAAATTTGATGACGTCAGTGCTGCTGCCAGCATCCAAAAACGAGCACGCAAGTGCATCAGAATTGGTAGAAATGCTATGTTGCCATTAATGAGTGGCATGCAACACCAATACCATCTTCCATACCATCACGTTAAAATCGATGCCCTCGATCGTAATGCGCACCCGGTTTCCGTGACCAAAAGAGAGGGGAAAAAATCCTTTATAGTACCGCGCACCTCATGCTTTCATACAGAAATTCAACTATCGCTCAACATTTACTCTCAATACACTGTTGCGATGAACAAAGAAGTCCCAGTTTCGCCCGAAAGGGGAAGCATCATCCAAAGAAGTCCCAGTTTCGCCCGAAAGGGGAAGCATCGATTGCGACAGCAAATTAGCAGGCAGCTATACGAAGTAAGGATAGTAGTTTTATCGGCCGTATAAACTTGTAATCATTCGCTGTTTAACTAAATTGGTAGACTAATGCCTAAGCACACGTACTACCGCACCTGGTCGAAGGTACGGGAGCTAAGCTCGAAGTGCTTAGGAGGCGGCCATATTGAAATGCCGATGCCGATATGGCAGCGCAATTAGGGTCGTACTCCTGAGCGGTGGGATCAGATTTGAATGAAGGGAGGGGGAAAGGTCACGCCCGCGGAGGCAAGATCATCGGGCCGAGGGATGCAGGCCCAACTCGCGCACGCCAAGCGTGACACCGGCGCTTCGCATTCCGTCGTGGCGGAGAAGGTGCTTCCGGTTGCTGCTCGCGCAAAAATGACAAAATTTGGGGCGAAATCTCTAGGTTGTCGGCGGGGAAATATTCGTTATTTCGAGGGGGTCTCCCGCTGCCACTTTGTTACGCAGAGGTCTCAAATACATGTGCTTCAATGGAGTAACGGCGAGGAACAGAAAAACGTCGTTACATCCAGGAATTCGTTATATGGAGGTTCGTTATTAAGAGGTTTAACTGTAATATGAAAGGGAACACCTGAATGGCTTTCAAGAGGGCCATAGTGGCTTAGCACACAAGTCTCACATAAAAATGTTCAATGAGACTAAAGTACGACAAAGAAGTTACTTGCTGTTACTTACTTACATTGCTGCTTAAAACGAACTTAGTATTCCTACTCATATTGCTCCCACCTGTACTTACGGTCCCCAACTTCATCTGAATGAAATAAAAGCTACATTAAAGACTGCCATGCTGGCCTGTTCTACTACTATTGCAGAAGCAGCATGACCTCTACATCAGCACACAATGGAGCCAGTTTGCCAACCAGCAGAACACCGTGCATCATATTTTTCCGCACATAACCCGCCACTGTAATTTACAATCTCCCTTACAACAGCACGGAAAGAAAAAACAAAAAATCCGCTCATACCACCCATGGAAATAAGTGGATACGACAACGCTCCG
Source organism: Dermacentor silvarum (assembly GCF_013339745.2). Taxonomy (NCBI): domain Eukaryota; kingdom Metazoa; phylum Arthropoda; class Arachnida; order Ixodida; family Ixodidae; genus Dermacentor; species Dermacentor silvarum. Next base: position 60,808,116 of record NC_051159.1, on the reverse strand, counting down.
ATCTTAGAAAAACTGTTTCCATTCGCGAATGCACAACTTTTACACGTTTTATCTTTGGCCAGCGGCTCTGTTCCCCCCTCTTTGGCGATGCTGCTGTTGAACGCAGCTCATCATGATCGGAGTTCTAATTTGCGGGCACAGCGTGCACTATCTGATAATTACTAAATGTGAAATGGTGACCCGTAAAAAGGAAAAGAATGGGCAACCATGAAGGAGGGGTGAAGGGGGCTTCAACACGCAGGGATGGGGAAGGGTGGGGTTCCTTAGGAAATAACAAAACTTTGAATGGCGGGGAACCTTGCCATGTAGTGTGGGTTCACGGCAGCGTGCGTCGTGTTGCCGTGAAGCCACACCTAAAGGTGAAATTCACATATAACCCACGCCCCGACTTAAATGTTACATTTAAAAGATTTTTTGGTACAGGCTATACAATAAAATCTTGATAAACGGAAATCGCTTAAATGGAATTGCCTCTTAAACGGAACAGTCGCCTGTAACTTGATTGGTTTTGCATTCAGATAATGTAAAAAAACTTTTGGTAATCACAACTAAAATTTCCACGTCACTGTGTAAACGGAACCGAAAATGAAACTTCTTGTCAGACCCATTGCCATGTGCATCAGTTTTTTCCGGTTCAGGCTGTTTAGTTTTTGTTTTTAGCCTTGTAAGCCTCATCTCGTTGAAAGTCAGCGGTGTTAGCGCAACAAATGCAACACTGCAGTTCTTGTTTTAATAGTTCGGTCTCGGTTCAAGTCACCGAGGTTACAGGGCTTAGCCCCCGCTGCCTCGTTCGTGCCGTCGTGGTGCCATTCGTGCTTCACGGCCGCGTTGGCGTCTTCTAACTTTGATGGCTCGTAAGCCCTCGCGAAGTTGAGGCCTAGCCTCCGTTGTTTCAATGGCGGTAGAGAAGTGTGCACACTATGCGCTTATGTTAGAAAAGAAGATGGACATCATTCTTGACTTCGAAAGCGGCTCTTACATGAAGTCGGCGCTCGCGACAAAGCACGGCATCCCAAAAAGCAGCTTAACAAGGATCCTGCACGACAAGGAGAAGCTACAGGATGCCTTCAAAAGTTCGCGATTCGGGCCCCAGAGGAAGCGTCTGCGACAAGGCGACCACGAAGGACTGGAGAAGTGTCTCGTGTTGTGGTTTAGGAGAGCCCGGAGCCACAACATTCCCATCAACGAACCACTAATCCGTGCCAAGGCAGAAGAGTTTGTCCTTCAACTCGAAATAACAGACTTTTTGTGCAGCAAGGGCTGGCTGACAAGGTTTAAGAAGAGAAACGGCCTCGTTTTCCGCACCATTGCAGGAGAAGCCGCAGCAGCTGATGCGACAGTGTGTCGCGACTGGCGTGCAGGGCGGTTTCCGGAGATCATGCGTCAGTTCAAGGACGATGATGTCTACAACGTAGATGAAACGGCGTTTTTTTTAAGCTCCTGCCAATGAAATCGACCACTTTCAAAGGTGAAACATGCACAGGTGGCAAACTCAGCAAAGAAAGGCTAACTGTTCTTGTAGGAGCGAACGACAAGTTGAAGTTGCTTGCGATCGGGAAATCCAAAAATCCTCGCTGTTTTAAGGGCACAACTAATAGTATGCCCGTGACTAACGAAACGAACTCAAAAGCGTGGATGAAGCAAGCCCTCTTCAGCAAATGGCTGCACACCGAGGATGTGCGATTTTCGTGGAAGAAGAGGAAAGTACTTTTCCTTGTTGATAACTGCCCTGGACATTGGACTGTAACAGGACTGAAGTCGATTCAGTTGGAGTTGCTCCCGGCCAACACCACGGCACTGTTGCAGCCCATGGATCAGGGACTTATTCAAGCCCTGAAAGCCCGCTTCCACAAGGGTCTTCTGCAGAGGGTGCTGGTGTGTATGAACCAGAATAAGGAATACAAGGTGGACATTCTTGGCGCCATTCACCTTATTGCCGATGCCTGGAGGCAGCTGACTGCTAATACTATAGCAAATTGCTTTAGGCATGCAGGATTTTTTTCAAGTGACCAGACACCCGACTTGCAGGATGTGCCTGAATGTGACAATGAAGATGCCCTTGAGAGGCAGGAGGTAATAGAGCAGTGTGCTTTAAAGGAAATCCATCTGGACTTTGATGAGTACATGCACATCGACAGTGATGTTGCGACTTGCCCCGAGAATACGGTGGAGAGCATTGTTGCTGAGGTGTGTGATGAAGAGGAAGATGATCCAGAAGAGGAATCTGAAGGAGTAGCTACCGTGGAGCCTACCACACTTCAAGGAGCAGAATCAGCTGTGCAGTATCTCAAAATTTTTTTTCAGAAGGAACCGGGATCCAAAGCTTAAGTGCCATGGAAAAAACGATCCTAAAGATGCAGTTGAAAGGACTCAAACAAAGCAAAATTGGTGCATTTTTAAGTGCACAGTGACTAATTGTTGCCAAATAAACTTTGTGAGTACTGTGCCAAAACCTCTTGCAGTTTTCTTGCTTTCTAAATAACTATCAGGTACATTCACCTTCTAGTGCTTAGAGTTCCATAAAATGGTATTAAAAGAGTGTACACACATAACTCTGCACTTTTGCACATCTCTCTCAGTAAACGGAACTCCTGCTAAATGGAAAAAATTTTTTCGGTCCCTTGAAGCATCTGTTCGGACTTCTGCTACAGTGCTTATTTCATGCTTAAAAGTAATAAGCAAATGTTCATGTCACAACCTGGTGTATTCAAGCTAGAAAATAGACAAAGGCTTCTGGTCGCTGACCAAGTCAAAAGTTAAACGACATTTCGGAATACATATAGGTTCCTTGTTCACAATGTAGTAGACATAAGCTCACCAGTGTATGCAGAACATCCTGTACGCAACACATGACATAACCTATACTGATACTGTCAATACACATGATACCGTGAACTAGAGGAATGGCACCTTGCCCCAAGTTTAATCTCAATCATTATATCACATGTTGGGTACTTGAACTGACGATGACCTTATGTCTACAGCACTGCAAATAAGGAAGCCATATGGGTTTTGAAATGTGAAATAATGGTTTACTTGGTCAGGGAGCAGAAGTCTGTTATTCCCAATATGTTACCTGACAATATGAATTTTCGTAGAACTGTTGACCACATTTTCAAGCCAGCAGCATGAAGCAACAGCCAGCATGATTCGACTTGAAAGGGAAGAACCTTAGCGCTGCATGAGCGGCAATGTCTCACCTGCTTCTGGCAAGGAGCAAGGCAGGGCGAAGGTGTCGACCGTGCTTCCTGCTTGATCACAACAGTTGTGGGTGGTGGCGGGGTAGGCGGCATGGAAGGGGGCACCACAGTCAACACCTCCTCCTTGATGGCCACCACTTCCGAGCTTCGGGACCAACGCAGGGATGCGCTGTGGGGAGCGCACACGGCACTGCTAACGGAGGGCGGCGGCGTTGGGGGCACTGGGTGCATGCGAAGCATCAGAGGGGGTGTGGTAGCACCCGCGGGAGGCATTGGCTCTGTCTTCACAGTCAAGGGCTCACAGCTGACCAATGGGGGAGATGGTGAGAGCTGCACAGAAACAAACACGGTAATGGTTATGAGTTGTGGGGATTGAGGTGCGCCCCGGCACCTTTGTGCGGGCATTCACCTGTTCTGTCATCCCTACGCCTCTCCCTTTCCACCCACGACGGTTGTCGGTGGCGGCACTCCACTCGCGGTGATTTGCGGCGGTGGCACTAGCACTGCCAGTCGCCGCCAGTGATGGGCAAAGCAAGTGTAGGAGAGATTTCTCTGGGATAGCACTGGTTACGCAAACGTTTTCCTCTCGTCCGGCCCCTTTGCGTCTTGGACTCGAGGTCGCCTATGGTGCCTTTGCACATACGGCAAGTGCATACCTTGTGTTGGTCCTTTCTGGACGCTAAGCCAAAGAGCAGTGCCTAGTGCTCACGCGTGGTCATACTACGCCGAGCCACACTTCTCGGAAGCCGAAGCCGAAGGAGATTGCCGGAGCAAACGGCATAGCCACAGGGACTTTTCCTAGCGGCATGTCACGGGGAGCCATTCTCTCGCAGCGACGTGCTAGTGGTGCCCCGGTTACAATACTTGCCCTTGGCGCGGGAGCCCTTTGAATTCTGCACCGGCCCGGGACCGGGCGTTTGAGCAACGTTGGGTGCTGCCGGAGACAACACACGGTTTCCACTAACTCAGTGCAATACTGTGTTCTCTTGCTTGTAGCCCCCTTTAGCGGCCTGAGCATGCGTGCAGCGGTGCGCTAGAGTACACGAGGCGACGGCAGACGCAGCCCTGTAGCTCGCCAAGCTTGAACCTGCAGTGGTCAGCACTCCTGTGAAATACCAGAACCCCACAGAGTGGCACTGCCGACTTTCACAAAAAAGCGAGCCAACTTCTTAAAGGGGTCCTGAACCACTTTTCATCGAAGTCAAGAAATGCATCTGAAGTTAAAGTAGACTATTTCAGAAATACTTTCCCACAAAAAGTACTTTAATTAATGCAGTCAGAAGAAGCAGAGTTATTCGCAATCAAAGTTCCTGTATGATCTCATTCACTGTGCTCCTGTTCCTTCTTCAATGTCTTGTACTGAGAAGGCTACAGCGGAGCGGGGCCTGCCCACTATGCTCCGCCTACTCAATGTCACCGTGGCGTGCAGTTCAAATCTGATTTTGTATGTTCACGTAGATGCCACTACTTCGATTTTGGCACCTTAGCGAGCTGCAGTGCGCTCAGCCAGTGGACTTGTCGTAGCACGTCGCGGCGGCTGCAGCTACATGCAACTGTGGTGAGTATGTGCGGCGTTTGCTTTGTGCATGGCAGGGCTTGAGTGCACGCTCGCACTCATATGCTGCAGTCTGGCCATGCTACATGGTGCGAACTGGCTTTGTCTAGCACCAGCTTGACCAACGAATGGTAGCCACATACAAATAGCACATTTTGCACAATCGCTCAATACGATGCGTTGTCTAACAAGGCATTTAGTCTAGAGCAACCAGGAGTGAGAGCACGCTGGAAAGCATACGCCTCCTCTGACCTTAAGTTTCGTGGGGTTCGAGGATAGTTTAGTGTTCAAAACTAATAGAAATTAGCGATACCCAATGGCTACGACACTGATAAGCAGTGTGGCCAAAGTTTCAATCCTACGCGAGCGGGCATGGCTGAGCTCTAGCAGACTTCAGCCTGTATATTAAACTCTGTTAATAAATATACACAGTAACAGTAGGAAGAAGCACAATGATCCAAACCCTTCTTGAATGACGTCAGCTATTGGCCAATAGCAGCTGCGTATGGGAATCTGCTATATTACAAAATAAAGCAGCCCGAAAAGAGTGAGGAGCAGGCTTTTGTTGAAAAGACAGCGTTCGAGAAAAACATGCCTTTGCGCTTCGATTGCAAGCTCCACGCATCGCACATGACTGCAAACTTGGACGAAATGTTCACAACTGTGTATGCTATCTGCGGACTGTGTTTTTTCACCAAGCCCAAGGGAGGGTTCAGGAGCCCTTTAAAGGAGTACTGACACATTGTTTTCGAACTAGCAGAAACAACCACACACTTCCCGCACTGAGAGGATGACACTTAATGAGTACAAAGGCTGTAAAATGCAAGATATTTTAACTTGATACTAAAGTAGGTCTTAAAATGTCGGACCTCGCGTCATCCGACATTATTGCGATGTGGTGTCACACAGAGAAAACTTTGCTTGACACAGCAATAGGGCTAGACGTGACGACATTGCTCGTAACAAAATTAACAAGTAAAGTGCATGTTTCTTCCACTGAGCTCGCATGCAGCAGCTGCAGCAATTGCAGGAATGGAGTGAGACACTATGCCATGACGTGTCCGATTCTTGGATATCAGAACCAGAAATGGTTCATGCTTCGAAGCTTGCCAGTATTTTTTTGTAAAGTTTACAGCTCATGAACCTCCATTTAATGCAAAAACGATAACAGGTAAGACATGACATGTCTGCACTCTTTTGACAGAGACGACGTACAACTTGGAATGGGTGAACACAGAAGTGATCACCTTCACGAAGTCAGCAATTGCCTTCTACTGACAGCCACCAGCGTAGACTGACCTTTTCTTGCAAACGACGAGAGGTAAGGGCAATCCATCATGTCCACTCACCTGAGGTACTACCGGCACCACTGTCTTGGCAGGAAGCACCACAAGTTGCCCTTCGTCGTGAGGCAGCCGCACTGTCTGAGGCATCCCTGTCTGTCGCAAAGTGAAGTTTAATGTATGCGTCACTGATGCTGGGAAGGACATGGCACTGGTGGAGACTGGTGCTAGGGGTGGAGATGGCGTTTTCACAACCTGCATAAGAAATAAAATGAAAATATGAATGCTCTGGCTGTTTTCACCACTTTACTGGAATTAAACATAATAAGGTCTCTGACAAAGCTCTACAACACTCAAGGGAAAAAATATTACTGTGCACAAACGAAGAATTTGATCTGGCGGTATACTCTCAACTAAATTAAAATTATGTACATTCACAACAATTGCAACCAAATTGGAAAGATCAACCACAATGACGAAGTGGCCAGCAAATCAGTAATGCAGCACAAATGTAGCCACCTTGTGGGCCAAGAGACATGGCGAAATTGCCAACGTACAAATACCCCCCCCCCCCCCCCCCCCGCTCCCTCCCATCTTTTACCCAACAAAGCCTAATCTATTAACAGCAAGTGTGCGCCGTGGAAAGGCTGCTTACAGCAAGGCACTGCATAGGTCTTTCACTGAATTGCAAGTATTAGATATACAACTTGAATTATTGGAGCATTCAATTCGATTTGCTTATTTGAGTATTAACACACACTCCTTTTAATTTTAGAAATACCAAGTTGAAGCACAAAAGTAAATTAAGTAGACTAACCTGTGGTGGTGTAGTCCTTTCATTCATAATTTTTTCAATGCAGGGTTTTTCATCTGCTATTCCTGAAAACAGGAGGCAACAAAAATTAATAAAATGAAACAAATTCTATGCTTCATTAGGTTTTGCACAGCACATTATCTCCACAGAGAAGGGAAATATTATAAGTTACAAAGATGTGTTCATTTAATGCACTCTGGAGTACTTAATTGTGCATGGTGCTAAGGCAGTGTTAACTATACCAGTAATCTGTTAATTTAAAAGGCTGAGACTCATAATTCAAAAGCAGCTATATATGGAACGCAAAGCTTAACAAGAAAAGGGAGAAATTCACCCTGTTGCAATAACCACTTGCCATAAAACCAGCACAGCACAGGAAAAGAACGTGCTCTTAGATAACAGAACACATTCCAAAGTCAAGATCACATTAAAAAGCATTCCACTCACTGAGTATATGGTCTTCTATCTTTACATCCATCCCCATGTTAATGTGGTCAAAGAAGTGTGTCTCGTCAGAAACTTTCTTGGCAAGTTCGTTGTCTGCACCTTCCGGAGGCAGGTTGGAATAGTTGTGGTCGCCCGCGGGTGTGCTGCGATGGTGCAGATCGCCACAGCCCGAGATGGCCATGTCAATGCCCCCTTCAGAGCCACTGGGGCTAGAACCGTCTTCTCTGGCCTCGCACTCGGGAGTCGGTAGAGTCCCTACCGTCTCCACAACGACGGCAACGTCCAGGGGCTCCTCCTGTTGGGCAATGCCGTGGTCTTCGGTGCCATCCTCCTCACCTTCTTCGCCAACCACCACGAGGGCAACTCGCGACTGTTCCACTGAGGCGTCTTCGTCCTCGGATGCTGCCAGGGCTGCCACATCGGGAGAGCCATCACCCAAGCTGAGTAAGACTTCCGAGGACACGCAGCCATCGGGGCTCGTGATGGTCGAGGAAGGGTAGTCGAGGGACACAAACACGCTGGTAGCCAACTGCTCAGCTTCATACGACGTCAGAGTTGACGAGGGTCCCACATGGAATGTGCTGCCTCCAAACGAGCTGCTTCCACTTTCCCCTGCACGGTGCAGCAGAGACGGTGTTGAGGATGACGTGCCCCCGTCTCCTTCATCCCCCGATGACGATGAATTCTTGGGAGGGCTCGCAGGTGTTGGGCCTCGACCCCCTCCCACCGTGTGGGGACTCCCGCCTGGCAAACCTCCACCGCTGTTGCCCGCGTTGTTATTCCCACCGGCACCTGGCCGCACGGCGAATGTGCGCACTGTGTTGTTCCCTGGAGCAGCACCCCTGAACATCTGCGCCTGCGCACGTGCGGCGAACTGGTTATCTGCAAAGGAGCCAGGCACTCCAGGCCGTGGGCCCTGCACAATGCGTCGAACTAGCATGCCTTGTTGAGGTACATATTGGCTTTGCTGAAGCATCATGTGCTGTTGCTGCTGTTGTTGTTGCTGCTGCTGCTGCTGCTGCTGCTGCTGCTGCTGTTGCTGCTGTTGTTGCTGCTGTTGTTGCTGCTGTTGTTGCTGCTGCTGCTGCTGTTGTTGCTGTATCTGCTGCTGTTGCTGTATCTGCTGCTGCTGTTGTTGCCGTAGCTGCTGTATGTACTGCATCCGGGGCTGCTGCTGAAGCTGCTGTTGCTGCATTGCAGTGTTTCGTGTAAAGCTTGCCGACGAGGTAGGCAGGCCCATCATACCTTGGCTCACACGTACCATCTGCGCACGAACCTGCATTGATGAACTGCCATCGCTGCTCTCTGAAGCAAAGGTATCAGTCAGTGTCATCGTTTGTCCCTGATTAGAGAATGACGATGAGACTGGGCTCCCAACAGGTGATGCCACCACACCTTGGTAAACGGATGTGGCCACATACTGTGGGCTTTCGGACGCTCGTGGTGTTGTGTCCGGAGCACTGGACATAGGCTGAGCTCCAGTCATCCCACCAAAACTGTCGACACTTCCACGAGATGAATTAGAGTTGCTGGCTGGGCTGCCGACAGAGCCAGCTCGGAGGTACTGCAGGATGCTCTCCTGCTTGGACAGTGGTGGCGTCTGTCCACTGTTGTCCTGTGAGACACAGCCTCTTCCCGGCGACGGTTCACCGATGGAAGGACGCCCTTCATCTGTTCGGGGGCTCGGGGACTCAGAGGGCGTCTTGGAAACTCGCGACAGCAAGTCAGACAGGCTTTCGACGGAGCGTTCACCGTCACCTCTCCCATCATCTGGTCCAGGTGGTGGCACTGCTGGGGAGCGCTGAGGCAGGCTGGAGGAGCTTGACGGTGTCCCAGGCGAGAAATGGCGCTCCATGGGTGACGATCGTGGGTCTGGAGACTGAAGTGCTGGCTGTGAGCTGGGACGCGAGAGTGACGGTGGCGTGCGTGATGGGTCTGGACTCCCGCTGCTTTCAGGCTGCATGCTGCCATGGCTTGGTGAAATGGCCGGTGAAGGTGGTGGCTTTCGGAGGTGGTCTGGGTATGGAGGTGGAGGCCTCATCATGGGATGAACGCCTCCAGTACGCTGCAGGTAAGGATGGCCTGGCGGATGCTGGCTGACTGGATCCCCACCTACAACAAGATCGAAGCACGCGTGATCCACCTTACCAATATGCCATGCGTCTGCTGATGAGTTTAATGCTTATTAAAAAGCTAGTTAAAAATTTGTCAGCAGAAGCTAGGCACAGCTGAACTTCAAGCAATCCCCTAACTTTCCCTCGTCAATATTACACAGAACTTCTTCTTTCTGGGGTTTTACATGCCAAAACCAGTTCTGATTATGAGGCACGCCATAGTGGAGGGCTCTGGATTAATTTTGACCGCCTGAGCTTCTTTAACGCGCACTACAACTAATTACACGACGGCAAGAAAAAAGATGGAAGGAGAAATGATGAAGAAAAATTGCATCCCCATGCATACTGCATAAACAAGAATGAGTTGAGCTATTGTGCATGAACTGACCGCCCTCCATAGTAAATAACAGAGCCTTGGCACATCACTGACAAAATTCAGAAACTGACCACACAATTCAAAGCATGGCTCCGTACCTTGGCGGCTGAGGTAGCGAGGTATCGGCGGGTTTCCTGGAAAACGTGGATGCAGCACAACATGCTGGCCCTCGTGCTGTTGGAAGGGAGGCCTGGCTCCCATGTGGGGGACCATGCGCACACCATGACCGACCGGAGGGCCTGTGGAACCGTCCTCTCGCTTTATCAGCATCTGCTGCTGTTGCTGCATTTGTTGTTGATGCTGTTGTATTTGTTGTTCCTGCTGTTGCATCTGCTGCTGCTGTTGTTGCTGCTGTTGTTGCTGCTGCTGCTGCTGTTGCTGCTGGTGCTGCTGCTGCTGTTGCATTTGTTGCTGCATCTGCTGCTGCATCTGTTGTTGCTGTTGCTGTTGTATTTGTTGCTGCTGCTGCTGCTGCTGTTGCATTTGTTGCTGCTGCTGCTGCTGCTGCTGTTGTTGTAACTGCTGCTGTTGTTGGAGCTGCTGCTGTTGTTGTTGCTGTTGTAGCTGCTGCTGTTGCAGGTGCCGCTGCTGCTGCATGTGTTGTTGCTGGTGGTGCTGCTGCGACTGCTGGTGCTGTTGGAAGTCTTCAAGATCTCCTGCGCAGTAAAACAACACACAAGCTGTAGACTATGTTGCAGAGTCATTGTGGTGCTGCCATCATGGCCTGTCAATATAGAAAAAGAGACTGACTGTAACAATTTAATGCACGCTATTATGGTTGCTTCATTCTTAAAAATTGCTGCATAGACATGTTTATTAATTACTGAGCATGTTAGATCCATGTTGATGCACACAAAATTGAGACAATACTAATGTTACAGGCCAAGATGGCAGCACATGCCATGCAACTCTAGAATGCCATATAGACCTGTACAATAGCAGCACATGCCTTTCCAATATGAGGGTTGTTTGATAAGTATGGCAAAAATACAAGAGATGGCGTTAAAATTCTGTTTTTTTCTAGGTGGCGTGCGAGAAGCACCCTTCATATGACGGCAGAACTTGTTTACGCTGGTACTGACAGTTGGTAAGCTTCTGACAGTCATTGGCACTGAGACATGTGGTGATTCTCGCCAAAATGAAAAAAAGTGAATTTCGAGCAGTGATCAAACATTTTTGTTTAAAACACTGGATGGCTGCACAAATTAAAGCTGAGTTGAGCGAAGTTCATGGAGACTCTGCACCATCACCGAAGACCATTTACTACTGGATAAATGAATTAAAATGTGGCCGAACTTCAACGCAAGGTGAAGCACGTCCTGGACGTCCAGTGGAGGTCACCACTCCAGAAATGGTATAGAAAATTCATGGAATTGGCACGGAAGACCACCAAGTGAAGGTACGTGACATAGCTGAAATTGTAGGCATCTCGGCAGAGAGAGTTCACAATATTCATGAGAAATTGCAGATGAAGAAGGTCTGTTCCCGTTGGGTGCCGCGACATCTAATGATCTACGACCAAAAGCGCATGAGGGCAGACATCTGGAAACAGTGTTTATCGATGTTTGATCGCAATCAGCAGAACTTTTGGCGTCGATTTGTGACAGTTGACGAGATGTGGATCCATCATTACACTCCAGAGTCTAAACAGCAGTCAAAGCAATGGACTGGGCCTGAGAAAGGTGCTCCAAAAAAGGCAAAGACTGTTTGTTCAGCCAGAAAGGTGATGACGACTGTCTTTTGATTCACAAGGAATAACCTTTGTAGACTACTTACAAAATAGCAAAACAATAACAGGGCCATATTATGCCATACTCCTAGATCAACTGAAAAAGGAATTGCATACTAAAGGACCTGGGTTAGCACAGAAAAAACTCCTCTTTCCCCAAGACAATGCTCCGCACCACAGATAGCTTATTGCAATGGTCAAAATGCACAAGTTAGGCTTCGAGGTTGTGCCTCATCCACCCTATTCTCTGGATTTGACCCCATGCGACGTTTTCCTCTTTCCAAACCTGAAGAATTGGCTGGGTGGAAAGAAATTTTCTTCAGATGAAGAGGTTATCTCAGTGGTAAATGACTACTTCAAGGGCCTCGAGCCATCCTTTTATTCTGAGGGGATAAAACAATTGGAGCACCGCTGGAAGAAGTATGTGGAGCTGGAAGGGAACTATGTTGAAAAATAAAATACTGTTTTCTACAAACATGGTATCTTTATTTGCTTTTTACCGCACTTATCAAACAACCCTCATACATTGCGGCGAAAAAAAAGAAAAAAAGAGCCACCACACTCGCCTCTCACCCGTTTCTCTTCCCTTCCCCTTCCCCCATTTCTTGCCACTGATATCAGCGTATACATACCAGTTGATCCCGGATATATCAAATTCCGATTTATCATAGTGTTGCCTATATTGAACCGTATATAACATCCCCTTGAAAATCCCACGTAAGCATTTGGCACTGTACTACGCGTATATTGAACTCCCCCGTTCACTGTCACATTCAATATATCGAACACTGCACAGTGCCCTGCAAGTGCGCTTCTCCTAATGAATTCACAATCATAGCTCGCTTTATCGCAAATATTCATGCTGACAAAACGGTACTGTTCTGACAGATGCTGTCAAACAAGACAATGAAATTGAAGGGCAGCAGTAAAAAATTGAAGGACACTTTGTAAACTCCAAAGTGTGTTCGGCGAAAGCCTGTGCCCATTCGACTGACTACCGCCGCATGCGCATTCTTCTTCTGAAGTTTGGTATTGGGGGAATCCACATTCTTAGGGCGCTTCTCCAAACCGCTTGCCGTGGAATCATAACCGGGCTGCTTGGGAGCCATCCGACTAACTCGACTGCTGCAACGAGATGTCTGACGAAGGAGCGTTGCCGCGCGCACTGCTGTGCCATCACATGATTGCTGAGAGAGTTAAGGGGGAGAGGCCACAGCTGTGGTGGCACAACTGTTGCTATGCACCGCTGTGCCATCACGTGATTGCTGAGAGATTGTGAGGGGGAGAGGCCACAGCTGGCACAGTTCCAGGGCATGGACGGACGGACGGTCGGACGCCGCGAGTGTGAGCCATTAAAGGCTTTCGCCTTAAATGTTACAGCGACATTCTTCGTGAACGTGCAATACACACAAGCGTATGCATACCACGATCATGCACAACGAGCACCGAGGGCCTCAAAGCACAAATGGAAAGGGCGCAATCGCTACATTGATCTCAACGGAGCAACACTAGGTTTGCCACAGGGATAGCACATATTGCTACACATGCAAAGATTAGATGCCACGAACACGCACAGCGAGCACCGCGGCATTGAAACACAAACGGAAAGAGTGCGAATGCGGCGATTCTCCTCTCCCCCTTTAGCCGCCTTCCTCCTCCGGCACTCGCTTCCCTCATGGAGACAAACATAAGCTTGCCGATTTGGCAGACGGGGCATCTACACTAGCGCGTAAAATGAGCAAGGTGCGTCATAAAATATGGATGGCTCATGCAGCAATTAGTTCTTATCTGCGCTATATAATGGGCAGATTTGCTGCAGTAAGCTTCACCACAACACAGATGTGCAATGTGAAGCATACTGATAGCAAAGAGACCGCCATGCAGTGCAGCATACTACCTGCGACTCGGGTGTTTTGCAGGAAAGTCACTTTCGAATCTAACGGCATCTGCACAGCTGATTCAACGTATGATGATCGGCCATTTGAACGGCATATTGCAACGAACACACTGCCGGGCAGGTTCGCACGCAATTCACAGTACAAGTACGCAGATGGTGCCACGGCGCATATAGGCTGGTTTGTTTCCAAGCTGCATACGTTTCTACCTTATCCTGAGTAGAAATGCACAACAAGCACTGAGATTTACGCAAGGCACAACATGGTTTCGCGACCGGGTAGCACAGAGTTTAGGGGCAGTGGTGGAATCAATTTATCAAAGAACATTCTGCAGTGTGAATCACAATTCCGACGTTCGTCTGTAAAATTCCAAAATAAGTAAACTTTCGTGCATTTGATGCTGCCTTGGAGAAAAAAAATCCGTAAATTGCCACTTTTCACGATCTCGGGAGGCTGTTCGTGATGAGCAGAGTTTTCGGATAAGCGTCAAATATGCATATTTTATATTTCCAATTACCAATATATCAAACTATTTCGCGATAGCCTTTGAGTTCTAATATATCCGGGATCGACTGTGCACGCTTAAATAAATGTTTCTTACACCAAATGTATTTTCATGTCACATGCAATTTCATTATACATTATACAGTTGAACTCACTTATAGCGATCCCCAATATTACGATCTATCGTTTATAATGGCCACATTTCAGTGCATTTACGATTTTCTGACCCCGCCTATTGAAACTGCTTCCAGATATAACAAATGCTTATTAAATCGCCGCACTGTTACAGCGAATGCTTCGAACCCGGTCACAGTAAAAAGAGGGAGCACGCGAAGTACCAAAGCACGGAAGCGCGACCAAACTGGGCGCACGGCAGCGTGCTCCCACCTTCAAATAAAACTGCCACAATGATACGACCTTCGAGATGAGCGAGCAATTGCAACAACATGAATTTCAGAATCTGCAAAGGCCACTCACTTTCAAGACACGCCTCTATGGAGTAGGCGTACAGCATAAATAGCATGGCACGGGATGTGCGCCGGTGCGATATCGGATGCCACGACCGTGGCACTCTCGTTTTTGCATGTTTGACTGTGCAGCACCACGTGTATTATGCTTATTTCAATGATTTTGAATGAAGATCTATGTCCTTACACCATGGAAACAACAGCTGCTCAAGCATTCCTGTCAATATTCACACAGCCCGAGTCGGCGCACTGCCACCACGCAATGTTGCAAAGGATCGGCGGTTACTACGCCATTATCAAGAGATCATGGTTCGGCAACGCTTTGTTTATGCGTTGGGAAAGCGCATATTGTAACATAATGTAATTTTACAGCTCTTGTGTTGTTAACGCGCAGTCATAATGCCAAGACTACAATGTCGGAGACCTTCGCAGAATGACGGCAAGCTGCAGCTAGTTTCCGAAGTTTATGCTTCCGGCCAACTAGAATGCTTCGATCTCTTACGCAGAATACGGTCATGCCCCGCTGATAGTAAAATGTACAGTCAAACCTCCTCAATACGTACCCGCTTAATGTGTAATTGCGATTTAAACATAGTCGCGAAGATTCCCCCACCCAGCCCCCATTGAACCCCATGTATTGGCTGACCGCTCAAGCCGTAGTTGCTCATTGCCCACCAAATGATTAGTGTGTACTATTTTTCTTTCTTCCACACGCACAGGTACAAAATTGGCAAAATCTCATGTGCCCTAGACGTTCGACCCTCGAGTTGCGACGCCCTGACGACAGTCGCCCCAGCGATAGTGAACTTTAAACATGGTCACCATGAGGTATTCTGCTCATACAGTTGTTG
Source organism: Dermacentor silvarum (assembly GCF_013339745.2). Taxonomy (NCBI): domain Eukaryota; kingdom Metazoa; phylum Arthropoda; class Arachnida; order Ixodida; family Ixodidae; genus Dermacentor; species Dermacentor silvarum. Next base: position 60,792,881 of record NC_051159.1, on the reverse strand, counting down.
CTAATTACTGCACACAAGATTTATGACATCATGCTACTTGGAGGAGTTTACTTTGGTGGCGGCCGCCGCATCCTGAAAGCGATTTGCGACAAGGAAAAAGTGCGCCCCCACGCAGGCCTCATCTTCAAAGCAATCTGCAAAGTGCAACTAGTGCTGGTAGCTTCGTATGCACTGTACTTTCGACGTCTAGTTCGCGTTGAAGCGAGAGACAGCACGCTTGCTGCTGCAGCCACGCCTCCTCACTCCAGCGTTTGAGAGTGAGACGTGTTCATGTTTACCAGTGCACGCGTTACACCGTGCTTGTTAATTGAGTTAGTAAGTGGGGCCTCATGGTCAAACTGGTTCGCAGCCTTATCGAGTTCGAAGATGCCGTCGTCGCAGCAAAGCCGCCACGGCGGCAAGTGAAGATGACCGATTTTTTGCTGCCTATCCGCAAATAAAGCCTGTCTGAGTGCGTGTGTTTGAGAGCATCGTGATGTAGTTCTTTTACGGCCAGTAAGCAGCCGCTAAACTGGCATTGACGGTTAATTCATACATTGTTTAGTGCGCACCTAAACGGCGTTCCCAGCTGACTACGTATTAACGAGGTTTGACTGCATCACAAACTCTCAAATAAAAATGGCGGCTGCACTTGCCCTTAGAAAGTACAGGTGATCGAAACCGGGCGCCGTTTGAAACCGCATTTCGTTCCTTAGATGAATGTAACGGAAATGTGTGCTAGACGCAGGAACGCACCAGGAACAAAAATTAGACTGAAAATGTGGTTTTTGGACCTAAGTGCTGCCGAATTATGACTGCTGATGGCAGCTTTCTTGCAATTAATTTTTGAGCGATATTAAGGTGACTCCTTATCCTCCTGACACCCAAACACAGCTATGAGACATAATCGGTCTTCAAGGTGATTTATATTGTCTGCTGTAGTGTCATGAACTTGAAAAACAAACTTTGAAATTTAGATATCACGGTTAGATGCCAAAAGCGGCGTCACCCTGCACGTAAAAAAAATCACATCTCCTCATGTTCGCTATGGTAAAAACTGGATTTCATTCCTTAAACACAGAAATAAAGATGGAACTACGTATAGTACATTGCCATGTTGCTGCCACGTCCGGTATTGTCACGCAATTTTAGTGATTTCGAAGAATGCCTCAAGGTTGTTTTCAGCCATCTGGGACGACACAGAGGTCTAGATCAATTGAGTGTCAAATTCCTCGAAAGTGGATGACAATATGAGTAAACGACTTCTTTACAGTTACACATGCATCATACTTCATACCCAGAAGGAATATTTTGCATAATCACTTCAGAGTGAATTTCAAAAAATTGATGAAGGCAATGTGCAATACTATTGTACAAGGGGTCTTAGGAGGATATACACCACTTTTCGCGGTACTATTGAGTTCGTAATAAACGGGTTCAACTGTAGTATGGTCTGACTGCATGAGCAAAAACAAAATTTGCACATGGAAAGTCCAAAAATTTGATTCCACATAATGCCATACCTTCATGAAGTGGTGAATGTTGTGTCAGTAGTCCTTGCACAATGCTTGACATCATCTGCTGTTGATGCTGCTGCTGATGTTGCTGCTGCTGTTGCTGAGGGCCTTTTTCCATGCCTTCTCGCAATTGGAAACCATCTCCTAAGATGCCGGGCTCATCCTAAGCGAACCAGCGGTAAAAGAAAAGTGCAAAATTGGTTGAAATGACAATCAAGCATATGCAATGAGAAAGACCAAACACCTCTCTGACATCACAAACAGCAACTTGGCCCACTGTAAATGATGAAACGACTACTGAGGCAATGCTGCATGAAAAACTAAACCGGTAAGAAGATTTAAAACTTAAAGGTCATCAGACATCTCAACTCACTCGCCTGTAATTGAAGACCTGTCTTCAAGAGGTCCTGAACCAGTTTTTATTGACGTCAAGAAATACTTTTGACGTTAAAACAGACTATTTACGAAATACTTTGCCACAAAAAGTACTTCAATGCGTTCAGCAGAAGCAGAGTTAATGGCAATAAAAAATGTCACAGTTTCGCCCTAAGGGCGAAGCAATGAATGCGATAGCAACACAGCAATGTCATACGAAGTAAGGTGAGCGGCTTTGGTAGCAATATGAATTGTAGTAAACATGAGCTGATTAAGCAGGTGTGCTGCGGCGTAAGTAGACCGACATAAAGAGAGACTCGATGACCACGAGAAGGCGCGTGTGAAACGGTGGTGTTGATGAGAAGCGCTTCCCGTGGGCAGCGCGTGCGAAGGGACACACCTGTAACGCTGCACTGCCGATCTGGGCAGCATTGCATGTGTAGCGTGCGTTGGAAAATGTGGCCCGACTATTACCAACCGAATGAACAAGCGTGGTGTGAGCGCGCACAAACAAACATGAATAGATCACACTGAATGACTGCAGACGACTGTCAAAACGCTGGCAGCAAGCGCATACGCCACAGCGGGCGAAGGTACGTGCGGTCTATCGCTTCACGGAAACTGAGCGGCGAATGCACAGCGCATACAAAGGCCAGAGCCGTGTGGAGATAAGAGACGGTGCGGGCGAGCGACGAGCGCGGTTGTTGGCAGACTAGAAGTGCGCACCCCCCCTCCGGCGTTCGCTTCCCGCTTCCTTGCTTGCGCGTGGGAGATTGAGTGCGTTCGCTCTCCGTGATAGCGCGCGTCCCCGCACACTTCCGCTCGGGCATACGGCGCGCGGCGAAGATTTTATCTATACGGAACCTCACGGCAACGGTGACGCCGTCGCAATAAAAAATGCCTGTGATCCCCTTCGTGGTGGTCCCGGTCCTTCCTCAATGCCTTGCACTGTGAAGGATACGGCAGAGCTGGGTGATGCCCACAGCGCTCCGCTTACTGAAGATCACCGTGGAGTGCAGTTCAAAATTTGATTTTGGGTGTTCAGATAAACGCCACTACTTTTGATTTTGATGCCTACGACACGCTAAACTCAGAGGCTATCCCTCAGTTTACGGTTGAGCTCATGGTGTTTGATCCCTTTGCTGTGCTACAGTCTACTAGATAGCTATGCATGGCTACTCTCGCACCGAATGACTTGGGTAGCAAGCACACTTGTACTTATAAGCTGCACTGCATAGTTAAACATACACAGAGACAAAAACAGCACAGTATGAAGCACATCTATCAACTGTTTATTTGAAAAGGTACCAATAGATAAGCCACATACGCAAGGACAGCTTGCGCATCACTCTTTGTGCATGCCGTGGTTGCCCACAATGTTCACCCCCTGTACGTTCTAATAAACAGTTGATAGATGTGCTTCATCTGTGCTGTTTTCGTCCCTGTGTATGTTTAACTTTGCAGAGCTGCTCTATAATAACAGGCATAATATTGCAACTATCCCCAATGTAAGCCTTAACTGAGCAGCACATTTCCTTTCGCACTTATCTCTATGACAATCAGACAATTTCCGAGGGTAGAACAAACCTCATCTTCATGTTCGCTTCAAGCGAGTACGTTGGCAGCCCGCACATTGGTTAAGTGATGGATGTCGCACTCTGGACTCGCGTTGAAAGGCATTCCTAACGTAACAAGCTTCGATCAGGATGGTGACACACCCTTGAGCATGTGCAACTCGGGATGCAGACCTGTTCATCAGAATGTTGGTGCTCAGGCCTTGCAGTCACATAACCCACAAATACCAATCAGAACATGCTGTTGTCCCCAGCGAGCCGCAGCGAGCGCGCTCGTCGAGGCACCCCTCTGCGGCTACCATATCTACGCTATGCTTCAGCCTCAGCTACATGCAATTATAGTGGCTAACTCTGCACAACGGGGCGGGAGTGGATGCTTACACACGGACCAGCTTTGTCCTGCTGATAGTAGCGACATACAAGTTGTAGATATTGCACAACAGCTCAATGCGAAGCGTAGTCTGCCAAGGGATCTGTCGGAAGTGGCCAGAAGTTAGCACGTGCTGGGAAGCATACGTCTGGTCTGACCTTAAGTTTTTGCGGGGTTCGAGGATAGTTGAGTGTTCAAAACGAATAGAAATTAGCAAGACCCAATGGCTGTGTCACTGATAAGCAGTGTGGCCAAAGTTTCATTCCTACATGGGCAGGCACGGCTGAGCGTTAGCAGACGATAGTCAGCGGCAGTATGATAGTCGTACTTCCAGAAGTACATAATTCCTATCAAACTTCGAAATGCAGATTTTTGCTTACTTTAGCCTGTTAATTAAACTGTGTCAATAAATATACACAGTAACAGTAGGAAGAAGCACACTGATCCAACCACTTCTCGACTGATGTCAGCTATTGGCCAATAGCAGCCGCGCAAGGGAATCTGCTATATGATGAAATTAGAATGTAAAATTATTTGCAGACTGTGTGTTTTTTCATTAAGCCCGTGGTGTGGTTCAGAACCCCCTTTAAGCATGGCTGTTTATATCTTCATGTCTGGTATATATGGCCATCCAATAAACAACTCCCTTAACACATGGGATGCACTCATGGCTACGGTTAGCTTTAAATTATGGAATAAACGTTCCAAACTACCGAGTCGGTTATGAGGAATGCATTAGAGAAGGGCTCAGGACTAATTTTGATGACACAGGCCTTTTTAACATGCACCCAAAAACGGTACTAGAGGTGTCCAGCACAGTCGACTCCTATTGTTCGACCTATGCGGGACAGCCAGTATTCGTCAAATTATCTGAAAGGCCGAATCAAGAAACGGCGACAAAATGAACAGATGCAAATCTTTTTTTATTGCTTGAAGTAGTATGTCTGTCATCGACAGACTACAGTTAAATACAATGAACTTCAATACAATCGAATTCTGTTAATTCGATTCTGACAGGACCGACAAAATTGGTCAAATTATCTGTGGGTTGAATTAAACAAATGGCAGAAAAAAAGAAGAAACACACTGTTGATTTGCTTCGCAGTGCCTGCCTTTAAAATCAGCTTCGTCGCAATAACGCTATATTATGCGGTGAAGTGTACTAAGCAAAGAACAGTGCTACTGTTACGGGACATAGCAAGTGTTCTTTTATTTACACAGGCACATAAGCCATCTCCGATCACAGTATGAGCACCGAGATGCCTATTAAGTTTACTGACAGGCTCAAAAGTTTTGAAATACCCCCGCTCTATTGTTGACTTTAAACAACCCCTTCACTTTCGAAGTTTTCACCTCACCGCCTTCTTTTTCACTAGCTTTCTCAAAACACAGATAGTTTTTCTCCATTTCTTGGTGCACAGCGCGTGCATATAATTAGAAAAACGTACTAGGCGTTAACGGTCTCAGATACGATATGCATGGCGGGCGAAAAGAGGGCGCAAATCACCATAGCAATGTCAAAAAAACAGCTCTGAATGGCTGCCAGTATGCGCATTTACATCTAGGTGCTCGAATTGTGACCAGAGACAGCGTGTGCACGCCTGTATAATTAAACAATGCGTACTGTCCCATGACAGTGGCCCCTTTCCATTTAGATATGCTTCACTGCATAACACAGCTGTATTGTGGCGAAGCTGACAAGTTAAATTCGAATTATTTGATAAATGCCAATTTGTGATCGAAATAACGGAGATTTGGGCTCATGGAACTGTATGGGTGCCGGCCAGAACTTTTGGTCAGGATCTATTAACCGAAAAAATTCCAATTAACCGGAGTCGAATTAATGAAATTTGTATAACTTCTTGTTACATAACATCATGTTTTAGACCCTCAATATATTGAAGTGTGTTCACATGATTTCAATATAACGAAATTTTACTTCTGCCAGAAGGAATACCAAGACAATAAATGAAAACTTCCGGGGATGCAGACGGTCAAATGGTTCAACTATAGTGGCTGCTTGGGAATGCACCTCTCAAATTGTGTGCCGCGCGACTAAGACCAACCACCAAAGCTGAGCAGCGTCATACTCGGTATATAGTCCAAGTGCAATAAGATGCTAGAGCCCCGTTTGCTGTATGCTTTGGATGCAAGTGAAAGTGTGCAAGGGTGAGCCGAGAAGGATCGTGGTAATATGATTACCTCTAAACAAGCCCTCGCTGCCTCCGTTTTAGAGGTTAATATGCCGCGTGTGGGAAGGAGGGGCATGCCGAGATGGCATTGCGACATGTGCACGGTCTTCCCCCGCCATTGGA
>NC_051159.1:60761604-60786651 GCF_013339745.2 Dermacentor silvarum | reverse complement strand
CACCGGAAATGGCAATGTCAAGGTCTTGCGTTGCTTGGCGCGAATGTTTGAATTTCTTTAGCGTCCGGTATTTCGACCGCTACGCCAGCAGTTATTCTTTTGAGGTGAGGCAAGCTTACGACTCGCCTCAGCTGAAGCACCAGCGCGTCATTAAACTATAGGAGTGGCGTATGTGTTGATGTGAACATAATTAGGCTGTTATGACGGCAATTGTTCCAGTAGGTTCCTTAGGAAGGTGAGTGAATACAATAGAAATAAATTACAGTGGCCCAGAGGTTTCAAAAGCAACTTCACATTTATTCGTCTAGAATAATTCAACCAATATAAATGACCAAACAAAACTTATTTCAATTGATGAAAAATACTACGGTCAGCACACAGTATCGTTATTTATAGCAACATATGCGAAACCTTTTCACAGAATCATTCGCAATTCCGTGTGACACCATGTATTCATATCCAACAGTTTTATCAGACAAGACAACATTGCACCACATTATCATTTCGAAAACATTCGACTCACTAATTTTGCTTCCCGTCGGACACTCAGGGCCTGTGTGACGGAGAGTGAACGGACATAGCGCGACGTTTGTTCGCGGAGCGTTCCGCATTTATCGTCACGACGAGAGACAGCGCAAGGGCACAGCGCGTCGGATGCTGTAGCGGTAACTTGCACGATAAAAAAAAAAATCTGTACTCACACCTTTCGCCAATGAATGCCGTGCTCTAGGCCACGCAACATTTGAAGTGAAGCGCACGCCACACTTTGAACAAACACGCAAGGAAATAAAACAAAAAAAATCGGATGAAACCGCCGCGTTCAGGTGAGCAATGCCATTCCGCACGAAATAATAGCTGGTTTGCACAGCCTTGCCAAGTCTTGCGCCAGAATCGCTGGTTGGTAGGGGTCACCAAGGACGAACTAATAAATTGTAAAATAGAAACAAAATTAACATTTGTTGTATTAGTAGAGGAAAAGTATTTGAAACAGAATATTTTCTCGTATTACAGTATTCTGATTTGAAATTCTCGAACACTTTTTTTAACATGGGTTTCCTAGTTTCAGTGTAACCCCTCCCCCCTCCCGCTATGACTAGTCGCGCTTCAATCGTGCTACAGTGGCTAGAATGTAATCGTGCACCACTTTCTGATATCTCTGGCGATAGGTTTTGCGCGCCTTTCGTTCTAAGCGTCGCGACCTATTTAGATGGACCTTGGCTGTGGTGTTGCGCTGCGCGGTCGCGGGATCAAATCCCGGTCGTGGCCGCCGCATTTCGGTAGGGGCGAAATGCAAGAACGCCCGTGTCCCGTGCATTGGGGGTACGTTAAAGATCCGCTGGTGATCAAAATTAATCCGGAGTCCCTCACTACGGCGTGCATCATAAGCATTTCGTGGTTTTGGCACGTACAACCCCAGAATTCAATTCAAACATTCTTTTCACGTGACGTATGCGCATTCAAAATTTTCTCAAGCACTCTAAACATGGTTCTGCAAAAAGTTGGCGTACCGAACCTACAAGGATTCGTCTTCAATATGTAAAAACTGCTTATTGGCAACTTCAGTCAGAAAATGTGTCTTAGGAGTCCCGAATTCTGACAAAACTTTACCCGCGTGACCATTTTTTCCTGGCAAAAGTACTATTGATTTGTTTATTGTAGTTGCTTTACTGGATTGTCCCAGAGCTGTATAACTGACTAAAATTATTTAAACGCCAACACAGTAAGAATTTTATTGCGATAGCAATTATATGGACACTCCAAGCGCATTTTTGCCGTCGTCGTCGTCGTGAGGTTCCGTGTAAAGTCCAACGGCGATAAAATCGTCGCCGCGCGCTGTGTGTGCGAGTGAAAGCGTACGAGGGTGAGCCGGCAATTGCTGCTCAATGTAGCGCACGCGAGGGAGGGAGGAAGGCAGGCGAGATGCGCGCGGTCTTTCGCGCGCGAGGCATGGTGGCGAGCCGATGGAGAGGAAGGGGGGAGGGGGGTGCATTCTGCTCTGGCGGCTGCTGCTCACAACACGGCCGCCGGGGCGCAGTACCTTGAAAGCGATCCGCGATGTGGGCGAAGTGCGCGCCCGCACGGGCCTCATCTTCAAAGCGAATCAGCGATGGGGACAAAGTGCATGCGCCGAGTGCCGGTAGCTTCGTATGCGCTGTGCATTCGACGTTTAGTTCGCGTTGAAGCGAGACGAGAGGCAGCGCGAAGGTCAATTTTCCCGCTGCTGCTGGCGCGCTTTCTTACGTCGGCGTTTTCACAGCGAGTTTCCGCGCTCATTGAGCGAGATGTGTTCATTTTTACCTGTGCACAGGCGTGTGTGACGGGCATCACTGCTCCTGCAAGGGGCGATGGCGAGTCGCTACGAGTCGATGTGAGGCGCCCTTGGGTGTTGTCGCCGCTGACAATGGTGGCACGATTTCTTCGGGACGAAGTGCCGCTCTCGTCGTTGGTGGAACGAAGGCGTGCGAAGAAAAGCGCAGTGCCGCGCAAGACTGACTGTGCGGCGACGATGGCTACGAGATGGCGCCAGAGTAGCGGGCGTCGTCTGTATGGAAACAAAGTGCTGCATGAGCTACATGTGTAGGCTGCTGTGAATCGCGCCCACTCGGCACTCACGCGCTGCCTCTCCCGATTAGCGAGGCGGTCGTGCCACACTTTGCTCCGTTTACAATGTGCCGCACGAGACAGACTGCGCGCGCAAGCTACGCTATACTGACATCGTTCTCTTCCTAATAAAAACCGTGTGCCTATGTAATGGTGATACGAAATATTGACACGCCAACTGAAAACACGTGTAGAGCTGCGCTAAAATTTCGCATTAGGGAGTACTGTAATCGCCGGTGAATTTTTTTATTCCTGCTTCCAACAGGGAGTTTTATTTACTAATAAAGAAACTTACGTTCTAGCGCTGCGTGGTACAGCGGGCTGGTGAAATTTTGTGACTCTGTCATAACTCAACGGTGCCAGAAAAATCATTGTGCTGCAGGAACCTTCAAAAAGCACCGTATAATAAATAATAGTTTCACGTAGACTTCGTCGCTGCCTCGTCCACGTCTGCCGCATAGATGAGAGCTCTCGTGCTGTAGTAAAACGCAATAACGTAACAAGGGCCGGTGTAATGTGAAGATTCCATTCCATTCCATTTTTTTTTGTCATCAGTGAATAGAGCGGCTTTGCGGCCACGTTATGGCCGGGATCGGCCTACCGTGAACTACCGGTAAATGATGGGGAACAGAGTCCAGAGCTAGGAATCCTCGTATTCCCCCGGTCAAGATGTCACAAACGTTGAGCGCTGTATACGCTGTTAACGCCTATACGTCTTCCCGTATTACTTCTGCGCTGTGCCAGCGCTGTAGATAGACGCTATCTGCCGTGTGAAGGCTGTGTGCGTGGTGCTTCGCTTTTCAGCAAGGCTATCCGAACCAGCAGCAGGAGTTCGCGCCCGAAGAGGTATCGGTCTTCGACACCAAGTCGACGCCCTTCTCTCTTTCCGATGGACCACGCCTGCCCTCCTCGCCCATGCCGTCCAGAGCGCGTCGTGGAATCGACCTCTCGACTACGCACTCGTCCTTGGTCGTTGCGTCACGAGCGAACGAGTCGCCGGACTTCCCGCAGGCACATTTCCTGCACGTGAGTACGCTTTTCGTAAAACGCTTCATCCGCGAACTCATCTCACCTGTTACTAACTTTGTACGATTCGCTGAGTATTTCGAAATACGGCTGTCGTACAATGTTATCATACTATCATAATAATATCGAAAAATTGACGTGGGTGTTCAATCGGTAAACGCACATAGCTATCCGGTCCAACCTCTGGTCTCATAATGCAAAAAGGTAAGGCGTGCAGACACGGACACCAGAGAAGAGAAGTGAACAACACGAATGCCGGCGTTCGTGTTGTCCACTTCTCTTGTCGGTGTCTGCTCGCCTTACCTATTTGCATTATGAATCCTTACTAACTAGCTCAGCTTTCTGTCATTCTAAACTCTGGTCTCATTTCGTGGCGTTGGGCGTTATTGTCACGGTTATCTATTAATGTGAATGTCATTCTTTGCCTATACTTCAACTGTTTTGAGTCTGTCTGTCTGGTCTGGTCTGGTCTGATCTGGTTTCGTCTGGTCTAATCGTCTTACGCCAGTCAATTGGCCCCGGCTGTCTATAGTGGCTTGGGCCACTATGAACGTGCACCTGCACGGTCGTGATGCGACGCGTGGTCGTTTCGTTGTCATTGCAGCTTCATCATATCTTGCTCTCGTCATGCCATCGCCGTCACGCCTTCTATCCCGACACAGTGGCCTAACAGCTTGGCCCACTTGGTGTGGGTCGTGATGCCTTCGTGGTCGTTGCATCGCCGCCATTCTAGCTCTGTCATGCGACACTCATGCCGTCGTCGTCACGTCATGTCGTCACGCAGCCATCGTGTAGTCGTCGTCACTCTGTCGTTTTATCGTTGTCATCACTTCGGTAACGTCATCCCATTGTCATACAATCGTCCTCGTGCAGCTTTCCTCGTTCCATCGATGTCACTCTTTCTTCGTCATTGTATTGTCATCATACTGCCGTCATTCAATCGTGATTACGCCGGCCTTGTCATGCCTTCAAAGCCACATTCGCTATCATGCTTCCATTGTCAGATAGTCGTCGTAATGCCGTCGTGGTCGGTCGTGCCATCATTGTCACTCCGGCTTCGTCATCCGACTCTCGTCGTCGCCTCACCATCGTCGTCATACAGGTTTCATGATACAGTCATCGTCAAGTCATTGTCATCAAACACTTGTCGTCATTCCATTGTCCTCATGCCTTTGTCGTGCCATCGTCATCATACAGGGGTGGTCATGCATCCATTGTCACACCGTTGTCATGCCATCGCCGGCCGTCATGCCGGGTTCGTCGTGCCATCGTTATCAATCTCGCTTCTTCATCCGGTCGTCGTCATATACCTTTGTCGTCATACCGTTATACTATCGTCATAATTTAAATAATGGCGTTTCATTGAAGCCATGCCGTCGTCGTTATACGCCTTTGTTGTTTGATCGATATCATTACTTCTTCGTTATTCCATAGTCACTGCGTAAGCGTCACACAGTCATCGTGATACCTCCGCGCTCATGGGTCAACTTGGCAAGCAAGTGCCGTAGCCAAGTGGGACGATACCGCAGTATGATGGCACATAGCCGAAGAAACGAAAGTATAATAATTACCACTACACGTGTTAAATAAACATGACTTCAGGAATATCATCTGTCGCTACATTGCTCGATTGCTATTCGCATTACCATCGATAGTGATCGCGAGACGAGTTCTGCCGTAATTTGTGTTCTTTTTTTTTATTGCGAAGCATTTCTTGGCGAACATTTGCCCCTTTGAGAGCATATATCTATCTAGCCACCTACGCCTTAGTGCTCTCATGGTCGTTTCGTTAACTTGGTATGTACCAAAATTGGGATAGCATCACAAGAGCGTATGACAAACATAAATGATAGGTCATGACATGAATGTCGTGATATGCGTGTCATGTAGGTCATAAAACAGCCGGCTCTGATGTCTTGATGCTCTCATGGTCGTTTCGTTAACTTGGTAGGCTCCCCGCAAACTGCTTCGCCTAACATCGATTCCCACAGGGCGTGGGATTTGCTGTCTTTTTTTTTTTCCCCTGAGTTATAAGAGTCCCGTGCCACTTTCCTGAACACATAATTGTAGACGATTACTTGACTGATATGATACACAACCTTCCGTAATTGTTCGGAGCACCGATGTGCTCAGTGTTTCTAGTTCTGCCCTTGATATCACTGCTATAAAACGCAGTATGGCGGCACGTGCGCCGTCACGCAAAATTGAACCCTTTGATGACGCATGGTGACGTGTTGGCATGAAGCCTGCCATTTTTCGTGTGTAATTATGCGTGCTATGAGAAACTGCGCAGTCTAGAACTTAGTACATGCTAAGAGATTTAACAAAATCGATGCTTGTTCATGCAACAAGCTTGCCGACCTAGTTAAAGAACTTTACGGTTATCAGCTGCGTGTTACTAACCTCTTGTTAGCAACTGCTTCTGGGTTTTGTTTATTGCCATTGCCTCTGCACACGCCAATGTGGTTCAGGGATGGTGACCAGTGGCGCACCGACGGGGGGTGTTTCGGAAGTTGTAACCCCCCCCCCCCCCCCCCCCCTGAGGCCGACCTAACCCCCCCTTTTGTTTAACCCTTTGTCTTTCCTTGAGCATTTGAGTACTGCAACTAAGATGTAGGACGCGCAATCGTCTGCAAACTCGCAAAAAGAGCATTTTTTGACAATTTCCCGTGAAGAAATTGAAATTAGTGCTGTTTAGATGGTATTGGCAAACTAAACTGTCAATCCCCCCCCCACTGGCAGAGATCCTGGGTGCGTTACTGATGGTGACGTCCTGCTGCATAGCCTGAATTCAAGGGCGCTACTCACGCGTGTCCGTGGCGGCAGCATTATGATGAGCGCTGAATGCAAAAATGCTCTTGTACGAATACATATTGGTCAAAATTTATACTGACGATCCTGATATGCTGCGTGGCGTCCCTTAGAGCCTAAATTTGGATTTTCGCTCTAAGACAGTGAATTACAACGTGAGTAAAAGTAAGGTAACATTGGTACGATCCGCTAAAGCACTTTTGCTCTATGTGCGCTCACTCGCACAAAATATCAAAAGAGAGTTCTCGGCAGGACTTACACGAATATTGTTGCTCTGAACTTATTTACTGCGCCAGCAGCAGTCTTTCAAAGCGGATACCGCATTTCCCCAAGAACTGCTATTCGACGCCCGCTGAATTTCGGAAGCCACAACAGAGATGGTGGTCTCTGTTGTGGCTTCCGAAATTCAGTCGTTAGCTCGTGTAGCTTCCAGATGCACAAAGCACATGTATTCCATTAGAAGTGGCGGGCAAAGTTTCAATTTTCTTCCATCTGTGGCGAGGGAATAGCTGATGATGAGGAAGTGAGCGGACCTCTGTCCAGTTATCATAGTCTGAAATAAGTGTTGCCCAAATCCACGCAGCAGCGATGGTTTCCACTGAGTAACACACACAAAACGCGAAGGCTATGCTTTTGCTGGCGGTATACACCAAAAGTCATTACGGAGCTGGAAATACGTCATAGCCGCCATGTTTTTTTTTTTTTTTGCTATAGCCCTCTTATTGCTATATCTGTTCGTCGGTAAACTTGTCTAATTAGCTTAATAGGGCAACGTCGTAGTCAAAAACCAAGCCGTCATCGCCTAATTAGGCGCGATCAGTGACGTCATCATGAAAAACCCGTAATGTCGTTGACGAATTTATTATTAATTTAACCTAATTTACGTATGCAATAGTCAAAAGCATAGTCGGGCCGAAACGCTTGTCATGGTGACTCCATTAGAGTGTTTTAGCTGAGCGATTGCTGTCCGCTCCGCTCGGACCGGCATATGCTAGCAAATGCTACACAACCGCTTAGCGGGACCGCTATTGCGCTTGCGCACAACGCTCGTACCGGCAGCGGAACGAAGACCGCATCCCTCGCTCCGTTACAAAGCCGACTGAGCGGAGCGCGACAGCGTGTCTACATGGCCTCTTCGTCGTATTGGAGCCGAGTTGATAGCGCGTTCATAGAGAAAGAAATTCAACAAGAGGGGACACTCGACCAAAACTGGCAACAGGACACACGTCACAATACGTCACGCTATAGTATTGATGCCGAACGTTAGCTGCCGCGAGCATTGAAAAAAAGTGAAATTAAGTTAACAGCTAGTTATTGACTTATTTTTTAAACTCTTTGCCGCGAAAACTAAAACGTTTTGTGTATAAATGAACTTGAACTTTGCGACTTATTTTTCTTGCCGGACGCGCCAGATGCATGCGTCATCCGCCAGACACTCCCCCCATAGAGAAAGGAATTCAACAAGAGTGGACACTCCCATAGAGCCCAGCGGCTGAATAAAGCCCACATATAAAAAAAAAATGTGGTTGATCCCTCTTATATAGGAATCGGTATAGAACACGAAAGTGAAACGTGTCTTCACAGAAGTAGTGTAATGTTTATTGCACATTGATATATAATGTCTATTGGTGTTTTGTGGCTAAAGCGCCCTTAGGCGTTGATGCACCCACGCTGACGCCTGGTGGCACGTCTCCTCCATCACGACTACCAACGTCGATGACCATGAGCAACCGTCGTGCATATGGAAGCTGCACTACGCTGCACACGCTAGCACAACGCGAAAGACGAAGCACGTAACTGACACACTAATACAACGCGCAAGACAAAGCACGTAACTGAATCGTCACCGAGTCAAATCAGCGCGTACAGCGCGTCGTAATTGCAGCCTCCGCGATCAACTTCAGAAACATTTTCAGAGCTAATTGCGGAGGCCACGCTCCGCTGTGCTGAGTACGGTGAACGCCACCTAGGTGGCGTTGGTAGTGCTTCTTGATGCCAGCGTCCCTTCGAATGCTGACATCGAGGCGTCGTAGTGCTGAGACCACCGAAGCATTCACTGTCGGTGCGCGTTAGTGTCATAATGCAGTACTTCTCTTTTCTGCTCGTAGGCGGCGGCACCGCCCCGAGCAAGAGCGCGGGTACACGGAGGAGTGTTAGATATATAAGGCGCGTCTGTGTAGTTCTCTGCAAATGCGTTTGTGGCGCAATGGGTTAAACGCTCGGCGATCTATCGTCGCCGACCGAGAGGTCGTGGGTTTGATTTCCAAATTTTGCATGTTTGTGGAACTTTTTCTTCTGGTTTCTTTCTTTGTATTATGTTCGTGTATGTTCGTGTGACGTATTTCCGTGACGGAAATACGTCAGTGAAGTCTTGGTGGACCCCGGCATAAAACACTTTCGTGTTAAAAGTAGCGTCATTCTAGATGATGCCGCCACCGCGCTCACCACGGCGGTTCTTCCTCGCCGCCTCCTGTCGCCCCTGCCTTCTCCGCTCCTACATTGGCCAATTCATGTCACGTGGAAGCACGCGTTGCGCTTCTGTATATTTTTTTCTTTCCAGCGCGCTCCGACCGCCATTCTAGGGCCTGTGCGACGAAAGTGCTGTACGCACAAAGGGATCAAACGTGTTAGGGACAAGAACTTCGTTGTGATGGCATGCTGCTGCGCCTGAAGTTGCCGCAACCGACAAGGCGTGGGCTAAATGCTTTTTATTGCGATAGCAATTATATGGACACTTCAACCGGATTTTAGCCGTCGCCGTCGCCGTGAGGTTCCCTATCGATAAAATCTTCGCCGCGTGCCGTATGCCCGAGCGGAAGCGTGCGGGGACGCGCGCTATCACGGAGAGCGAACGCACTCAATCACCCACGCGCAAGCAAGGAAGCGGGAAGCCAGCGCTGGAGGAAGCGCGGGGGGGGGGGGGGGGCACTTCTACTCTGCCAACAACCGCGCTCGTCGCTCGCCCGCACCGTCTCTTATCTCCACACGGCTCTGACCTTTATGCGCCGTGCACTCGCCGCTCAGTTTCCGTTGAAGCGATAGACCGCACGTACCTTCGCCCTCTGCCTGCGGCGTATGCGCTCGCTGCCAGCGTTTTGACAGTCGTTGTCTGCAGTCGTTCAAGTGATCTATTCATGTTTGTTTGTGCTCGCTCACACCACGCTTGTTCATTCAGTTAGTAATAGTCGGGCCACATTTTCCAACGCACGCTACACATGCAATGCTGCCCGGATTGGCAGTGCAGCACTACAGGTGTGTCCCTTCGCACGCGCTGCCCACGGGACGCGCTTCTCATCAACACCACCGTTTCACACGCGCCTTCTCGTGGTCATCGAGTCTCTCTTCATGTCGGTCTACTTACGCCGCAGCACACCTGCTTACTTAATCAGCTCATGTTTACTACAATTCATATTGCTACCAAAGCCGCTCACCTTACTTCGTATGACATTGCTGTGTTGCTATCGCATTCATTGCTTCGCCCTTAGGGCGAAACTGACATTTTTTTGTTTACCATCGGCGAGCGCAAACGCTTGCTGCACACTTGGTATTTGCGCCGTCTCGCATCGTCGCGTTGCTACTTCCGAAACGGCATTATTAAGGCCAGTTACTGACTGACGAAGCAAAATCGCACCTCAATAACGGCTCCGCAGGGCGCGATCCAAGTTTTCCGCGGATTTCCTCTGGTAGCGCGTTAGCTGTCGTCTGCCACGGCAGGCCCGACGTACGTGGCGCCACCGTTGATATCGCGCCTCGATCTCGTTGGCCGCGCCGAGCGCGACAGCGGAACGGAGGAGGAGGGAAGAGGATGGCGCTACTTTTTATATATAGGGGTTTTACGGCTGAATTGGCTGCAGCGCGCCAAGCGGTCGGCGTCAATCACTTCCGGTTTTGGGCGCGCGCATTTTGAACGCAAACTAGCAGGCCGGCTGCGCCCCCCCCCCTTCTTTTTTCTTTTGCTCTTCGTGCGGAATCGGTTTATTATTTGGTAAAAATGATTGCGAACGATCTCGTAAAGTCCCATTAAATCTGTGCCACGTGCAATTTCATAAAGTAGACGCAAGACCCCTTGTGAAATGAGGAAATATTTATTTTGCTCTATATAAAAGCTCGTTCCGCGCTTTTTGTGCGTTCATCCAACGTTGTGACCCCAGGTAAGCAGTAGTTCCCGTATGAAGCTCCACCGGACGGTATCAGCTGAAAAAAAAGTAAATTACAAGCATGTTACATTTACAAGCACGTAACAGCATGTTACAAGCATGTGTCATTTTGGTATTAGACAGAGCAATACTGCGTGTACAGGCGAAACGTGCGAAAGCGGTGAATGGGCGGCATTACAAACAAAAGCAATTCGCTTTTAGATACATGGCCTAGAAAATACCCGACTCATCCCAAACAATACCATAAAATATGAAAACATCTGATTTCCAAGCGTTCCCCCATTTCCGGGCATTATTTCCTGCACTTTAGCAGCACAAAACACGGGCGACTTCGCGTTCCCAATACTTGGCCATGGGCGACGCGACGGTACGCTACTACACAGACGGACGCAACAGAGGCTCCCAGCCGGACCACGCAGGACGTTCGCAGAATGCCTTCTACTCGCACTCAAGACAAATGCGTCGGTGCAAAGCCTGTTTTCAGTCCTTTAGAAGACGTAATTTTCGAATGACAAGGCTCTGATATGTTCCTCGGCGTTATCTTTCGCGCGTTCTGCCGGCGCCAGCAACACATATTCATGTTATCACTCTTGGCAATCGCCCATGGCGTTTTCGACAGGCGTGAGTACCAAAAAAAAAAGGTATATGTTGTTGCGGGGCCACAAAAAACGTCACAAACTTGTCCCTCTAAGATTCATTACTCGCCAAACTAACTTTGTCACCACGACCGAGCTGCTTATCGCTAACTGCGTCACAGCGCGCTGCGCGGCCAGTGTGCCTCAACAGAACCGAAATAAGTTACAATAATCCCCTATAGGAAGCTTCGGAAACATGTCTGAGCACGATTCATTAACTCAAATTAACTGCGCCAGGATGGCCGAGCTGTTTTTCGCTAACTGCGTTTAAGTCTCGGTCCCGTGCCGTAAGCCTAATTGCGTCGTAGACCGTGAAACAAGATTTCGCACCTTGCCGCAGTCCAATAGTGCAGTGTTGTCTTGTCCCAGTGTAGAAGGAACGCAAGAATACGCCGGGAGCCCAAGAAGCCAGGCTACATTAAAAAATGTCACAGTTTCGCCCTAAGGGCGAAGCAATGAATGCGATAGCAACACAGCATTGTCATACGAAGTAAGGTGAGCGGCTTTGGTGGCAATGTGAATTGTAGTAAACATGAGCTGATTAAGTAAGCAGGTGTGCTGCGCCGTAAGTAGACCGACATGAAGAGAGACTCGATGACCACGAGAAGGCGCTTGTGAAACGGTGGTGTTGATGAGAAGCGCTTCCCGTGGGCAGCGCGTGCGAAGGGACACACCTGTAGCGCTGCACTGCCGATCCGGGCAGCATTGCATGTGTAGCGTGCGTTGGAAAATGTGGCCCGACTATTACTAACTTAATGAACAAGCGTGGTGTGAGCGCGCACAAACAAACACGAATAGATCACACGGAATGACTGCAGACAACGACAGTCAAAACGCTGGCAGCAAGCATACGCCGCAGCGGGCGAAGGTACGTGCGGTCTATCGCTTCAACGGAAACTGAGCGGCGAATGCACGGCGCATAAAGGTGAGAGCCATGTGGAGATAAGAGACTGTGCGGACGAGCGACGAGCGCGGTTGTTGGCAGAGTAGAAGTGCCCCCCCCCCCCCCCCCCCCCCGCTCCCTCCGGCGCTGGCTTCCTGCTTCCTTGCTTGTGCGTGGGAGGAGATGAGTGCGTTCGCTCTCCGTGATAGCGCGCGTCCCCGCACGCTTCCGCTCGGGCATACGGCGCACGGTGAAGATTTTATCTATAGGGAACCTGACGGCGACGGCGACAACGACGCCGACGGCAGAAATCCGGTTGAAGCGTCCATATAATTGCTATCGCAATAAAAAAAAAAGAAGAGAGAGACAGACGGGTCGCCGCGGGCGAGCGCTAAAATGCGCGCGCAGACACCCTCGCTGGCTTCGGGGAGCATAAAGAAAACAAGAGGCACGGCCGCTGGATAAAAAAACAGGTGCGGCCCGTTGCGTCGCGCCGAAACGGCGTCTCGGGCCTAGTTCTCCACGCGCCCGCTCTGGCGCCAGTGCTCGGGTACAGCTAGGGTGCCTCGATGCCCAGCGCCGCCGTCCAGGGTGGAGACAACCCCGCTGGCGCGGCCATATTGTATCACACGAGCTGAGACTCAGCTACGCTTGCGTTCATAAAGTGTTACTCGCGGCGCGCTTCCAAGTGCTTTGCCTTGATGAGGATTTTTTATCGGTGTCCCATCTGCATATCTTTATAACCAATAGCCGTTAACTCGTCGAAGGTCGAAGACGTAAATGTATGGCGCCGGGAACATGTCCCAAGTTGCCTAATTCAATCACATTTAATATGCCGTGTGTATGTTTAAAATACGCACTATTTTTTTTTTTTTGCGCTTCGATGCTTGGTATACAAGGTTTGCGACCCCCTGTGTGTGGAAGTTTTTCTTTTTCGCTGTTGTATTTTGGTTTACACGTCACGCCTCCTTTACCGTAGCCAGCCACTCGTGCACGGCGGTTAGTTTCCCTTGCGTTGCGCGTGCTCTTCGCGTTCGTTGCAATTATTTGACGATATCTACGCGCAATTTTTGCTTTTTTTGCCCACAAAACTGTGTGCTGACAGGATTGAGCTGGTGTAAAAATAACTGCGATGTGAAAATAAGGTTTAGTTACTGCTGTAGAGAAAAATGTAACGTAACTTGTCTGTATCAATCTTGCGTAGTACACACAAGAAATCAAACGATGCACAAAATACATTTACTTATAATGTCTAGTACAATCAATCATGAAAGAGATATGTACATGAAAAAGTATATGTACTGTGTGGCGCCTGAAGGTTATGTTGAAAGACGAGATAAAAAAATTAATTCGCAAGGTAGGCTCGACACACAATTCGGGATAGAGAGAGTTTTTTTTTAAATTTATTCATTACATGGGGGGGTTCAAGTGAGTACATCAACCTTATTACACACAAAATAAATCGAAAACAAGAATGCAAACAAGAAAACGCAACCGCGGGTAATATTAATCAAGATATCCAGCAAGAATACATCAGCTACCATCGAATACGTCGCATCAGCCAAACACATCGATTGTGAGTACAGAACATTTCATAAATAACCATTAGAACACTGATAACTACATTGAAAAAATAAACAACACTGCATACATATCACGTACAAAAACCGTAAATGAAACTAAGACAGTCAAATACAGATTAGCAATGTTTTTCACTTCGAAAATATAGTCCATAATGATGTATGGCTGTTGACTTTAACAGACGGCGCCCATCCTGTCGATTTCCCTCGTACTGGTCCTCTTCAAATTGTTTCTAAGTACATGTAAAACAACAAAAGTGATTATTGATATGAAAAGTTGCCTTGTAAATACAGAGAACCCATTACAGTGCTTAAAAATAAATTTTAGCAGAAGCAATGCTGTATTACCTCGCTTCACGCGTTTCGAAGAAATGCACAGGCTACAACAGACACCATGCCAGAAAGCGCCGAAACATTTTGGTCCCATGATGCCCCTTAACTCTACTACACCTGGGCATACCGTGCACAGGCATTTAAAGACCGTCACAGTACCAACTACGATCGGGAATGAGCACGAATGACCATTGGCTTACGATCACCACGCTACAAATATGTACAAGTCTAAAAAAGTTGTCGCAGTTTCACCTGAAAGGCGAAGCATCAATTGCGATAGCAAACTTGTAGAGAGCTATACGGAGTAATGATATTAGCTTTATCAGCTGTATAAACTTGGACATGCAGCAGCATCGGCAAGACGCAGAACTGTTGTCGACGCCATCGGCGTTTTGCCCGCGTTCGCTCAAAATGCGTGCGGCGTTGGTGACTGTTGCCGGAGCCTCTGATATAAATAGGCACTGCGTGCCGCAGCTAAACGTCGCCTCCCTTCCCTCCCCCTCCCCCAGGGCCTCTCGCTCGTCGGAAGAAGGCGCGTTTGCTCTACATACATGGTGATTGTGAAGGAGAACAGAGACGCCTACTTCTGCAGCCCTTAAGCGAGCACGGCGCAGAACGCGCGTTTGTTCTCCGCCGTGCGTTCACTCCCCGTGAAAGACGCGCCCCTCGCGCCCTTTCACTCGCACATACAGCGTTCGGCGCGCGGCGACGATTTCTTCTCCAAATGACGTCATACGGAACCTCACGGCGACGGCGACGGCGACGCCGACGGCAGAAATCTGCTTTTGAGTGTCCATATAATTGCTATCGCAATAAAATCTGCTATGTAACGTAACACCCTGAGGTCCGCAAGATATCTCCTGAGAAATCAGAGAAAATCACAATGTTTCGCTTACCACGTACAAAACAGCCGCTCTCCCCAGACGAAGCACTGCGTTCTTTAGTCCCAAATAACCAGCACCGAAAAAAAAAAAAAAAAGAAACAAGAGACACACACGATGTGTGCTTCCCGTGAAAAAGGAAAATAGGTGGCTATTTCGCGGCTAAGCATCTTCGTCAGTCCTTAAAAAAGTGGTCGCAGTTCCACCTGAAAGGCGAAGCATCAATTGCGATAGCAAACTTGTAGAGAGCTATACGGAGTAATGATATTAGCTTTATCAGCTGTATAAACTTGGACATGCCGTCGGCAACACGCAGAACTGTTGTCGACGCCATCGGCGTTTTGCCCGCGTTCGCTCAAAATGCGTGCGGCGTTGGTGACTGTTGCCGGAGCCTGTGATATAAATAGGCACTTGGTGCCGCAGCTAAACGTCGCCTCCCTTCCCTCCCCCTCCCCCACGGCTTCTCGCGCGTCGGAAGAAGGTGCGTTTGCTCTACATGATTGTAAAGGAGAAAAGAGACGCCTACTTCTGCAGCCCTTAAGCGAGCACGGCGCGGAACGCGCGTTTGTTCTCCGCCGTGCGTTCACTCCCCGTGAAAGACGCGCCCCTCGCGCCCTTTCACTCGCACATACAGCGTTCGGCGCGCGGCGACGATTTCTTCTCCAAATGACGTCATACGGAACCTCACGGCGACGGCGACGGCGACGGCTACGGCGACGGCGACGGCGACGCCGACGGCAGAAATCTGCTTTTGAGTGTCCATATAATTGCTATCGCAATAATAAGGGTACAGACTGCGCCCATCAAAACGAAAAAAGCCTATGCGACGCGCGCTCGCAAACCACAGGCTACTCAGACAGCATCGGTGCAGTGCTTACTTAGTTCGTGAGCGAACGTAGGTACGTGAGCGAGGATCAGAGAATACTTTCTTATTTAAATGAAAAACACGGTGCGGTAGTCTAAACATTCTTGACACTTACCTCGCAAATGCAGGAGTTATCCGTTGCCTACCAGTGATCGCGCTTTACTTGGGCTTCCCATCTCTTCCGTGGCTCTGGGTCCCGGGGGAAGCGAAAACAACGCAGTCCTTTACGCGTCGATCCGGCGCACTTGGGAACACAACAGCCCGTCATGTCGACACGATGCACTTGATAGCTTGTCAGTCATGCGGCTGAACACTGTCTAGCAAGTAGAAGCGTCCGCGAAGCATCCGCGCGCACTGTGCCTCGAACTCAGCACCGGCACCAAGCAATCGCAACGGCTCGCTGTGACACAATATGGCGTCGCAGCGAGAAAGCGGCGGCGCGGGGGCGGTCAAAGGTTGGCACCACCCTGAACGGCGGCGCTGGCATCGAGGCACCCTACATTTAGGGATACATTTTAGTGAAAGTGTAGCAACACCGGTCGGAAATCGATTCGCGGCACGAGCTGTAGCTTTTTTAGGCGGGCCCCAGGCAATCAGGAAGCAGGATTAAGTATTGAACATAGCGAAACACCAGTAAAGGGCAGAATTAGGCGACCAGGAGTCAGGAAAAGACGCAGAAAGGATAAGAATAGAGAAGGTAAAATTTGCTACATTAACATGCAGGGTGGTCGTAAGCAGGAAAAATGGCTGGAAATTCAAACGCAACTGAATGATGAAGCGATTAGTGTGTACGCCTTGACCGAAACGCATCTACGAGATTTGGAGCAGCCGCCTGTTATTGACAACTTTGTATGGGAAGGGTGCAACAGAATGACCGGGTCAAAGAAAGGCGGAGGCGTAGGCGTACTAATTAGGCGAGGTCTGAAGTGGCGAAGGGTAAACGAGACATGTAAAGAGCATTTATGGATTAGTGGTACATGGCAAGGTAAAAAGACGTGGCTGGGAGTAGCTTACCTGTGGACAGGTAGTGATAGCAGGGAAAAAAATAAGGAATTGGTCGATTGCATTAGAAGCGATATTAATGAGTTCAGTAACTCGGGCCAGGTGATATTAGTGGGAGATATGAACGCGCACATGGACGATTTAGACGGATATACTGATTACAACGGCTCTCTAGTGCTGGATTTGTGTGATGAACAGAACCTTATAGTAGTTAACAGGGAGAATAAGTGTCATGGACAGGTAACGTGGCAATGCGGAAACAGGCAGTCATGTATCGACTACGCCTTAGTCTCAGAAATGGTCTACGAACAACTGGACCAAATGATAATAGACGAAAATGGAAAAAATAGCCTGGGAAGCGATCATAGACGTTTAGCATTAAAGTTTGGGAGAGATACCAGCGCAGAACATGAACCAATAGCCTCAGAGCTTTTAAAAATGAATGACGAGCAAATAACAGAGATCGCAAACAACATAGAGAAGAAAATTGAGGCTTTTCCTACAGCAGTCTGGGAATATAAGGAACTGGTGGAGGTTATGCAGCATGAAATAAGGCGGACACGGCAATACAATTGTTGGATTGGAAAGAGGAAACCACGTAAGTGGTGGAACAAGGAAATTAAACAAGCTATAGAAGAGCGTAAAGAGGCATCTAGGGTTCATCGAGAAGCCAAAAAGTTGGGATTACAAGAAGAAGAGGTGCTCCTTAGATGGAATACGTACCGAGAAAAGAAAAGGGTTGCGAGTGAGCTCGTGCAAGAGAAAATTAAATGCGCAAGTGAACGTTGGGTGCATAACATTCACAAAAGAGACAAAGGCGCCCCAAAAAGATTCTGGAACCATATAAAAGCACTCGGAGCTCCAACTAGAAACTCGCAAACGGCTATAAGGGATGAAGACGGTAACATCTATGAAGGCGATGATGCGCTGCGGTACATCACAGACGTTATCAGGCATAACTTCGGTACGAGAAAAAGCGTAGTTCAGACAACAGATCCAGCAACAACAGAGAGGCCTGAGAGATCAAAATTCAGCATAGAAAGCTTTTATTGGAAAAAGGCAGCAGAAAATGTCCCTAACAACACGGCAGCAGGACCCGATGAAATCCCAATACAGCTAATCAAAAACCTCGGTCCAAAAAGCAAGGCACTGCTGACTAATGCCATAGAGCAAGTGATTAGAACAAAGAATATTCCCGTTGGATGGCGTGAAAGCAAGATGAATCTTATCTACAAAGGCAAAGGAGATAAGGATAAGACGAGCTCGTACAGGCCAGTTACAGTAACGTCGGTGATATATAGAATGGCAATGCAAGCCATAAAATTAGAACTGTCGAAGTGGGTGGAAGAAAACGGTGTATTGGGGGAACTACAGAATGGGTTCAGGCCAGGCAGACGCTTAGAAGACAATATGTTTGTACTAACTCAGTGCATAGAGATTTCAGTAGCTCAGAAAAGACCTTTATGGATAGCATTTCTAGATATTAAAGGAGCTTATGACAACGTAGACAGGGAATTGTTGTGGGATATTCTTCAATACGAAGGCATAGATGACGATTTCGTGGAGCTGCTGAGGGAGATATATCGAGACAACCAAGTACAAGTGGCATGGGAAGGCCGAAAAGGAAATGAAATGGTGGGAATTCACCAAGGATTGAAGCAAGGATGCCCTCTGTCACCATTGTTGTTCACGCTTTACGTCAAGGGCATAGAAAGACGACTGGAAAACAGCGAATTAGGTTTTGATTTATCCTACATGCGTAATGGACAAATGGTGCAACAGAAGATCCCTGGACTGATGTACGCAGACGACATTGTGCTACTAGCGGACAATAAAAAAGATTTACAGATACTTGCGAATATCTGTGGAAACGCAGCGACAAATCTAGGCCTTAAGTTTAGCACAGAGAAATCAGGGATAATGATCTTTAATGAGCACACGAGTAACTTCGTGGTGTCAATTCAACAGCAAGTAATACCCATAGTGAAGCAATATAAGTACATCGGCGTACACATAAACGAAGGAAAGAATTACTCAAGCAACCATCAAGATAATCTGAAAATAAAGGGGAAGCGGAATGCAGCATTAATGAAACACAGAGCACTGTGGGGCCACAATAAGTATGAGGTGGTGCGTGGAATCTGGAAAGGAGTAATGGTGCCAGCGCTAACATTCGCAAATGCCATTATATGCTTAAAATCGGATATATTGGCGGGTTTGGAAGTTAACCAAAGATCAGTAGGCCGGTTGGCTTTGGGAGCACACGGTAATACGACAAATGAGGCAGTGCATGGAGACATGGGTTGGGCCTCTTTTGAAGTCAGAGAAGCACAAAGCAAAATTAGTTTTGAAGAAAGGCTCAGGAACATGGATGAAAATAAATGGGCGGCTAAAGTGCACAAGTATCTCTACATGAAAAGCGTGGACACAGAATGGAGGAAGAGGTCAAGGAAGTTGACAACCAAGTACAGGATAATCGAAACTGTAAATAGACAACCAGGGGTCATCAGAAAGAAAGTGAGAGAAATAGAGACCGTAAATTGGATGCAAAGAATGGAAACGAAAAGGACAATGGAGATTTACAAGAATGAGAAGAAAGAAATTAGAAGGGAAAATCTGTACGATAACACAAAGGGCAGTGCCTTGCTATTTGAGGCTCGAGCCGGTTGCCTAAGGACGAAAACATATCGGAACAAATATTCGGAATTAGATGAGACATGTGTATGCTGCAGTAAAGATCCAGAGACCACTCAGCACATCCTAATGGAATGCGACGGGATCCACCAGCGAGAACCGTAGGTAACGTGCAACTCCCAGAAGCGCTTGGGTTTAAAGTGGAAGGAAACATAAACAGATCAGCCGTAGAGATCAGCAAGAGACGATTAGAGTACTGGTGGAAAAAAAGCAGGGAAAAGATGGATACGACCTGATCTCTTAAAATCATAGGCAGCGGTACAAGGTAAATTATTGAAAAAGAAAAATAATGATAGGTATACAAAAATGCAAGATAAAGAACATGTATAGTATACCTGATTAAATCAAGCAGGCTAGGTGACTATTTGTCGCCGCCCCGTTTCAAAGGGGATGCCAATAAATCATCATCATCATCATCATCATCATCACCTAGGTACAGCCGTTCACGGAGAAGCGCTTCCACAGCCGCGTTGGCCGTAAATAACGCGTTTTATAGTTGCACATTACAGGTTGAATATTGAAGTCGTTATTAGAAGTGCCGATTGCTTCACATATGTGAAAAGTGTGCCCAGGAGTGCCAATCTTTTGTAGAGTGGGTGTCAATGCTCTCCATGAAAGCTGCCCGCTCGACTCACCTGAAATAAAAAGAAGTGCTCGATTACGAATAATCGGGAGTGGATTTACGTGTTTCATCAAGACGAAGCAGTCAGTGATGCAGGCACTGAGGAGGGTGTTTTTTTTTTTTTTTACGCTCTGCTCATCTTGGATCTGCCCGTGTTTTCGAGGGGCACGTCTCTTCCAACAGCTCCACTCGCCCCCGCGCTTGGCATGAAACTCACCTTGTTAACCCTCTCGTGCAACCTCCTTCCCCCAAGAAAAAAGTGTTGGCTACGTGCCTGACGTTAAGTCACGAATTCGAAACCACACATGAATGTACATGAGCGTGTGGAAAATTTATAACTGTATGGGTAGGCGACAAAAGTGCGAAATGATTCATCGAACACCTTAACACATTTACTGCAACTTTATTGTACATAACGAAGAGCTTATTCACAGGCGGAAAACATTCCTTGACAGAGGTTTATGCGACAGCGTCAAAACTCGCTCTACAGTTGCATTTGCATTCCCAGCCCAATTAGCTATAAGAGGCCTCAGCAACGTTTTAAAGAATACTTTTAAAGCTCCTCAGTGTGAGCGTGGTCATTTCATTCACATATGAATTGTCCACAGTGAGTGAGATGTGGAAGCAAGGCTGACGTCAGAAGGTCGCACAACTTGCTGCTTTTTCTGACGTCGTCTGCCTTCATGACGCGCTGAACAAAGGTGCAGGTAAACATACCAGCGAGCTGTCGCTTGGCTCCCACTTGCTTCCTTTCCCTGATGGCCCTTGGCGAGAAATATTCTTCATCCAGGCTTCCCGACGCTGTAGATCGCAGGGGAATTTGTGGTACTTCACAGTAGCGTCTCTTCTCCCGTTCGAGTTGCACAGCGGCACACAACAGCTTCGCGGCATTACACCACTAGAAAAAACCGTCTGCCACACACGCGCACTCCAAACAACCGTAGTCAAGCACAGAAAACCTAAGGCAAGCTGCTCACACACACGATCACATACACACACACAAAAAAAGCACACGAGACTGCGCACGAAAGAGCACACCAACACGGATGTATGGATGAAAAAACTTTATTAATCGAGCGAGTTTGGACCCTTCAAGGGCCCCGGGCCACCGCACAGCCCTCACATTACGCGCATGTGTCCAGGCTACGTAGGGTAATAGCACTGGCACCCCGGTTCACGCAGCGAAATTGGGTGTCTAGGTCCTACGACGCAAGGAGGGCCTCCCATTCCTCCCATGTTCCGATGGCGGGCTGTCCCTGCGGGGGAGGATCGGCAGGGCAGCCGAAGAGGATGTGGTCTAAGGTGGCGTGCGACTCTCCACAGAGAGTGCACTCTGGCGAAACCGGGCGGAAGTGGGATAGGAGCTGAGGGGTGGGAACAGTTCGGGTCTGGAGTCGCCTCCCGAGGATTTGTTGGGAGTGGGATAGTCGGGGGTGGGGAGGAGGGTAGAGTCGACGGGCAAGGCGTGCTTGTTGGGTAATTTCGGAGAACGTGTGCGCCCGCTCCCTCGAGAAATCCCGGCTGGGGTCGCCATTTGCCCGGCTTACAAGTCCTCGGGCTATGTTATCGGCGGCCTCATTTCCGGGATTGCCAGAGTGAGCCGGCACCCACACGAGCTCAATACGTCTATCAGAATTTTGGACCCACATTCTCAATATTTGCCACGCTGGGGCATGGACGCGTCCGCGGGCAAAGTTAAGAATGGCTGTTTTCGAGTCGCTAACTATGTAAGCCACATTGGTTTGAGCGATTGCTAAGGCAATAGCAGCTTCCTCTGCTTCTTCCGGGGTACAGTGGGAGTCTATGAAGTGGGTGAGTGGGGGGGCTGCTGGATGATAAGCCACAGCTACAGAACGGTCTGGACCACACGCGGCGTCCACCCATCGCACATCCTCTAAAGTTCCATATGCGTTATGTAGAGCTTTGGCTCGCGCGACGCGGCGGGATTGATGGTGCTCTGGGTGGACGTTCTTAGGGAGGGGTTTGATAAGCGCGGCGCGCATGGCGCGAGGGAGAGATATTAAATCTACATCATGTGCGGGTATGCGAATTTCGAGAGAGTCCAGTATATGCTGTCCTGTTTCTGTGCCAGCCAGGCGAAAGTATTGTGCTTGTCGATGTGCCTCAATAAGTTCTTGTATAGTGTTGTGCATTCCTAATTTTAAGAGCCTGTCCGTGCTAGTGTTCTTTGGTAGGTTGAGCGCTGCTTTGGTAGCCATGCGGAATAAAGCGTTGATTTTATCTTTGTCCGCACTGGAGAGGTTCAGGTAAGGAGATTGTAAAGAATGCGACTAAGCACAAAGGCATGCAGCACCTTGAGATTGTCTGCTTCTTCTAAACCGGCTCGCGAGTTTGAAATCCTTCTAAGAAGATGGATGACGGAGTAAGTGGATTGTTTTAGTGATTTCAGGGCAAGATTGTTTCTTCCCGGGTCCTGTAAGTACAGGCCAAGAAGGCGGAGTGTGGGTGTTTGTGGTATGGGAGTGTCGTGCAGATAGATCACAATGGGGGCAATGGGGACACGCCGCGGCCGGAGTATGAAGAGTGCTGACTTTGTGGGGGAGCATTAAAGGTCAATGTTGGCCGCGTGGGTAGGTATAGCTGTGGCTGCTTCTTGAAGTGTTGATTCTATGTCGCCATCCGAGCCGTATGTGGTCCAAACCATGATATAATCCGCATAAAGTGTGTGTCCCAAGTGTGGGATGCGGCTGAGAGCCTTTGCCAGGGGAATGAGGGTAATATTGAACAGGAATGGGGATAACACCGCTCCTTGCGGGGTGCCAATGTTTCCAAGGGTGGATGAGGGCGTCTGTATATTGTCTATATGCAGGGAGGCGGTCCGCCCGTTTAGGAAGGCCCGAATATAGTTATAGGTCTTAGGTCCTAACTGCAGCTCTTGGATGCTCTGCAGGATGGCACTGTGCTTAACCTTGTCAAATGCTTTAGTGAGGTCTACTGCCAGGATTGCTCTGGTGTGGTATAACATATAATTGAGCATGGCATGTGAAATCTGTAGCAGGGCGTCCTGTGCCGAGAGATAAGGTCGAAATCCTAGCATGCTATGGGGATATAGTCCATGGGATTACATGTGTTTCGTGAGACGGGTGGGGATGGCATGCTCGAAGAGTTTGCCCAGGCACGAAGTCAGAGAGATGGGACGGAGATTTTGGGCATTAATGGGCTTATTGGATTTGGGGATGAAAATTATTTTTCCGTGCTTCCATTCAACAGGTAGCTCCCCCTTTTCCCAGCATTCATTGAAGTACTCGGTGAGAAGGCAAACAGAACGGTCATCTAGGTTTCTGAGCATGACATTGGTGATTTGGTCACCTCCAGGAGTTGAGTTTCGGAGCTTAATAAGGGCTGTTCTATCTTCAACCTCCATAATAGGGGCGTCGAGGGAGGGTTGATCGGGGCCTATGTAGTCGGGATATGATGCAGCTTTGCCCACAGTGGTATAAGTTGAAGTTCGTTTAAGAGTGCTTGCTGATTACAACGATTTTGATGGGTAAGCCTTTTGAGTGTAAGTCGGGTTTGCTTTTTAGTTTGAGTGGGGTCTATCATATGTCGAAAAAGATTCCAGGCCCTGGAGTTCGAAAGATTACCTCGTAGTTCGTCACATTTTTGGTGCCAATTAGATTTACTAAGGGCGGCGCTGTGCTCTTCTTTTTGTTTTTGAATCTGTGCCAGTTTGAGCTTAAGTTTTCGATTCTGTTTCTGGGTCTTCCAGCGCGTGAGAATACTGTTTTGTGCTTGGAGTA
The DNA here is from genome assembly GCF_013339745.2 of Dermacentor silvarum. Classification (NCBI taxonomy): domain Eukaryota; kingdom Metazoa; phylum Arthropoda; class Arachnida; order Ixodida; family Ixodidae; genus Dermacentor; species Dermacentor silvarum. Next base: position 60,762,800 of record NC_051159.1, on the reverse strand, counting down.
GGTGCGCTAACCTACTATCTGCAATGGGAGTTTCAGGGGTGGCGTCGAACGTTTGCGTAAAAGCTTGCACGTCCTGCTTGAGTTCTGTCATCCATGTGTGAAGGTTAAAGGGAGACTCTAATATTTTGGCCTCTCTGTGCTTACGAAGATTATGCGAGCTAGTCATCCGGACACGGTAGTTTTTAGCTTTTTTGGCAAAGTCAAACTCTATAGTTAGGATATAATGATCACTGCCCAGGGCCTCGTTGGAGTTCCGCCATACTGGCGTGGGAATATTGCGGCCAAAGGTGAGATCTGGGCTAGTGTCGGTGGTGACACTGTTACTGATTCTCGTAGGTGTGCTGAAATCATTATATACAGAACGGCCCTGCATCTGAAGGGTGTTTTATAAATCCGCTCCTCTCTTGTTGGTACGCATGTACCCCCAGTCTACATGCGCGCAGTTAAAGTCCCCTAAGATAATGAGAGGGTCCTTCTTTGCAATCATGGAGGCGGCTTTAATGAGAGTGATACATTCCGAGACCGGTTGCCTCGGAAGGAGGTAACAGTTAAGGATGAAGAGGGGATGGGATTTGTGAGTGGACGAGATTAATTCTAGAAATGTGTGAGCCACCGGAGAATTCAGTACATGACAACTGTATGGTACAAAATTTTGGACATAAGTGGTAACCCTGGGGTTTGGAGTGATGTCAGAGGGTATCCTGGCAGCGGTACGTTTGTGCCAGCATCCTGGAGTGCTACTATATCAGGGGGTGTGGAGGAAGCGGAGAGTAGCTGCTGCAGGGGGTCTCTTTTGCGGCGAAACCTCCTGCAGTTCCATTGTAGAATGCGTGATGGGAGATTATTTCCCGTCAGCAAGGCCATGCAGGAGGGTGGGCGGGCGAAGGATGGGTGGTGCTATGGGGTTACCGGCTGGCGTATGTGAAGACATTCCAGCAATTATTTGCGGAATTTCTTGAAGAATGGCGGTGGTTACCTGACTAATAATCGTTTCTGTAAGCTTAGTGACGGTGGCTTCAATGTAATTTCGAGTTTTAGCCAGAATATCGGCTTCTAACTGTTGGGCAAAGTCTTTTAATTTGGAATCTATGTCTGGAGTGTCGTCTTGCCGGCGTTTCTTTTGGGGAGGGGGGTGTGGAGAGTTGGGGTGTTGGTAACGGAGGGGGTGGGAGGGTGGAGGGATAGCGTGTTAGCGG